>NW_022171925.1:0-489 GCF_008802855.1 Photinus pyralis
ACGAAAATAATCCGTTTTTTACTGAAAATCATGCTTAAAATAAATAATAATTAGAACTAGCGTACCCGAATTACTACGTACCCACTCGAGTAAATCAGCTTAGAATAAAATTTTCAGAGTACCCAAATAATACGGGTACGAAATCAAGCAGGAATCTTCGCTCTTCCACTTCTCTCGCTATTTGAATCTCTCCCGCTAGAAAAACCAAAACGGGCATTCCTTTCTGAACGGAATGACCACGACTGGCGTTCCCTAATAACCAATAAACCCGCATTTCGGATTTTTCAGCTCGCTCAAATTGCCTGACCCCTACTTTTAGGTCCAAAAAGATCGTGGCAATCGCGCTCACTTTCCCCAATAATAATAATAATAATAATAATAATGTTTATTTGTTTAAGTAAATACTTTTACAAATTGTGGTTTCTTAACAAAAAATTACAAATGCAAATAAAACAATTTTCCAATTTAATATAATATTGACAGCAGCAA
>NW_022171926.1:0-41074 GCF_008802855.1 Photinus pyralis
GGATGTAGAGCAATTTATAAAATCATGTGACGTATGTCAAGCAACTCAAAATTTTACCAATGACAAATCAGTCCTTTTACCGTGGCCAACAGCACCTAATAATTTTTATAGGGTACATATCGATTTTTTTAAATCAAATAATGCGACATTTTTGATTTTGGTAGATGATAAATCAGGTTGGTGCGAAGTTAAACTTATGGATCGTGGCACAAACATTCATGAAACTATCCTAAAATTAAAACAAATTTTTTCAGTGTTTGGGTTACCAGTTGAACTTGTATCGGACAATGGTCCACCTTTTGGCAATTCATATGACTTTACTTCTTTCTGTCATTCAAACGGAATTAGATTCATTAGAATTCCGCCAAAACACCCTGAAAGTAACGGTCTTGGAGAAAAAGGAGTTCAAACTATAAAGAAAGGGTTGCAAAGGTCATTATTTAAAGGAGGAGAACAGGTAGTTACCATTGCAATGATGTTGAATAAATTAGAAAACTTTTTATTTGTACATAGAAATACACCTAACACCAGCACAGGTTTGTCACCTGCTGAATGTATTTTTAAAATTCGTCCTCGAACAAGGTTTGACTTATTAAAACCATGGTCAAAAAAACAAAAACCTCTTCAACAAGACGTTATAAATAAAATCAGATTATATTCAGAAAATGATATTGTCTATGTCAAAAATAAGTATAACAAACAATGGGAAAAAGGAAAAATTGTACGATGCATGAGTTATAGCACATATCTTGTTCAAATAGATGATAATATCAAATTGTATCACATAAATGATATCAGGAAGTGTCAATCAGTGCGTGAGTTTGATAAAAATGATAGTGTACAAGAACAACCTCCGCTTACAGAAATTAATGACTTTACTAATCTTAGTGTAGAACGTAGTAATGTTCAACTTCCTATTGATCACAATCAAGATGAGCCAAAGGTTGAAGAAGTACCACGTCTCTCTCGTAACATTCAAGAATCGAGTACCAATCCAGTAGTCACTCATAATCCTGTGAGTCATGGTACTCCAGCAACCCAATCAACCACTAGATCTGGAAGAATTGTAAAACCTCCTCAAAAGCTGGATTTGTAACTTTTATTAAAAAAAGGGGAGAAATGCAATGTATTACACTGTTAGCAGTAGAGTAGTTTTAGAATAGTCAAGATGGCCGATGTCAACGAAGTCATTGTATCTTTGTGTTAACAAATATATCAGTAAAATATTATAAAGTCTGTATATTTCTAGGCATTAACGGCTACCGTACACAGCAGCTTCTACCGTGCGTTCATTACTTTATAAGTACACATAAATTAAAATAAATTATGGCAATTAGACAAAAGTCTAAAACACCATCACAGTGCAATGGTATTTATTGTTAGGACAAATTTCGAAAAAACCCTAACTCCGTACTGCACATTTAGTGGTGTCTGGTATTCTAAATAGAGTAAACAAATACAATAGAAACGTTAAAGCACTGAAGATATACCAAGGTACACTTATTCCTAAAAATGTACTGACCAAAGGGTACAATACCACCATCACAATTGAAACTACCACAGAAGCACTGTCACTAATCGTATTCACTATTTCTTGAGTATTTCTTGGCAAAAGTTCTTCAGCAATCGTCATAGGCGCCAAGCCCAAACCCAATTGGAACACTAAAGCGTATAACACCACCAAAACGATTGGTATCCAGCTATTGAATTCTTCTTGTCTCTCATTGTCGAGATGAACACCAAAGACTAATAGTACGATTCCCGTGCCACATGACGAAATCAAAAGAAGAGCTTTACTACCCAACTTGGGCACCAAACCCACGCCTAAAGGGGTTGCTACGACCAGAAATGTAGCGAATATCACCGCTACTGTATCAGTGTTCATTTCACAATGCGCATCTGTCAAGATTGCGTGAAGATTCATAACGACAACGCCAAAGCCAGCTAACTGTTGCCAACAACTCACGCACATTACTATTAGCAATATCTTTAAGCTGTTTTCCTCCTTTATGAACTCTAAAAACGTTATCCTTTCGCCTTCCCTTAGTGGTTCTTCTAAAACCTGCGCTTCGGCGCTGTCTCGAGTGGGTTCGGGCGTGCATGGAAAACTCACCATTTGCAACAATAGAAAGGCAACCCCAATCAATGACGAAGTCAAAATAGGCAACAGAGGTACCAAAATGTAGACAATTACGACACCCAACAGCATCATCAGGTTGATCACCGAGTTCAACCACTGACGTGATCTTTTGTCGGAAATTTCGGCAATGTACAGAGAAGCACCGACCGATGCAACCCTCGCCGCCAGCCCGGCCAGGAATCGTGCCAAGTACACCAGCTTGATAGTCCCAGCAAGTGCGATAACAATCCATGCTGTCACGCTTAAACCATTAGCCGCCAAAATCGGTTTTCTTCCACCGTATCTTTTCACTGCGACATCAGCGATTGGCACACCAGCCAGCACTCCCAAAAGTAACCAAACCTCAATCCATACAATTTGGCGAGGGTGAAACTCGAACGGGCTTTTGTCCGACAGCAAAATTGGCAGTACGGGTGACGACCACCCATAATGCATACCGTCTGATATTATACCGAAGGTTACTGAAACGAAGGGTAGCTGACTTTTTGGACATTAAACACGAACCCACCTGAAACTGTTGCTAGTGCCTGATAAATTGCCTTTGTCATCTTTCTACATGCTGAAATTGGAACGACTTGGAACAGCGTTTTAGATATCAATGCCAAACAAATACTTATATGAGTAATCTCCACCAGGAAAATAGAGGGGAGTCGATAAATCCAATTAAAGCGTTTGCTATCAATGGCAGATAATATGCGTGCATAATCAACTGAAATAGTTTTCCATAGGTATTTAAACTCCTTGTCGCATGCGCGTATAGTACATGCTTACAGCAAGTACATGTCGCCTTTTTTCCGGGTCGATCTGAGACAATTTTTTTTCTCGGGAAAACACTTTTTTTTATTAATTTTGGGGCGTAGAATCCAAAACGATACGTACTTTTTCGATTAGACTTCTCAATTAAAAGTTATGGACTAGAAACCAATTTCGAAAAAAATTCAAAGGGCTGTAACTTTTGAACTAGCAGCCCAATCTTGGAACTGTTTGAAATTATGGATTCTACAAAGGCCACATTCTATAAGAAAATCTTTTTTTTCCCGGTCGATCACCCGTGCGGTTAGGCACCCATCGGGCGCGTCCCCAGGTGGCGGATAGGGGAACGCCCACGCAAGCCCTGAATGATCGTAAGGTGACAAGTGTCTCTGTGTGGGTAGTAGCGATTATAAGTTGCTCGTCGGGGCTGAAACCCAGACTGGCAGCAACGAAGGTCGCTACCGCGGACCAACCTCCCAAGTCAAGGTGTTAGCTACCGTGCTGAGGACTGCGTGACACTGGGGTGCAGTGTCGATAACGGTGCCCCTCGGATACCGGGCGACCTCCGAGTGGTATTGTAGCCAAGCCCTGCGCAAGCGGCTCTGCGCAGGTGATACCGCTCTTCCGCATTACTCGTGGGAACAATATGGATACAAGTAAACATAATTTTCCTTTACAGGGCTCCTCGTCAGGGGGGACCAATGAACCAGGGCCACAACAGGGGTCCTGTGTAGGGGCAGGCTCCTTGAAAGAGGGGACAGCCCCAAAGCAGGGCTCCACCCAAGGACCTGGACCAGCTCCGTCCCGTAAGAAGAACAGGACGGGGGCGCAAAAGGCGTTGGCCAGGAAGCGGCGGCTCGAGGGTAAAACCTCGGGTCAGGTGCTAAAATCGAAGGTTGCGACTGGGTCGGTGGCTCAGGAAGGCGAACCGACGTCTGGGACCAAGCGTCTCAGATCGGAGGGTAGCACTCCAGGGTCTGGCTCGGTGCAACCTCAAAAGAAGTCCAAAGGTCCTGGGGCACCCACGGGTGCACCGCGGACCTATGGGCAAGTCGCTGCGGCGGGCCTCAAGGTGGCTATCCTACCGGTGTCGTACCCGGAGGTGGACCTCACTGAGGCTCAGTCGAGGTGCATTATGGCTGCACTAAATGTGGCTGTAGACGACTTGGAGGTCGGGCCTTTTCCGAGGCTGGCCGGGTTCCGCTGGAACTCGCATGGGGTCGTTGTGGCTGAGTGCGAGGACCAGTGGACTCTGGACTGGCTGGAGAGGACCGTCTCTCTAATCAAGCCTTGGGAAGGTGCGTCTCTGAAAGTACAGAGGCACGTCCCAAAGGTGGTAAAGGTGATGGCAGTGTTGCACGGGCTCCCGGATGACACGGCCATCATTTTAAAGCGCCTCCATAGGCAAAATCCTGGGCTCAGGACGAACTTATGGAGGACGTTCTTCCGCAGGGAGGAGCCTGGTAGGGTGCTTCTCGCATTTGGTGTGGATGAGGCATCCTACAGGGCACTCCAGCGGCAGAACCTTAAGGCGCACGAGGGGGTCTCCCACGTCACTTTCGTGACGAAGGCGAGTGCTCCGGCTGCGCAAGCAAAGGGAGAGGGCTCCGCCGGAGCAGCGGGACCCAGTTCCGCTGCAATGGAGGGGGTCCAACCCTTAGGTGGAGACCTCGAGGCGTTGGAATTAGAACTGGCGCCCTCGCAGGTCGACGAGCTGTTGGCTCGTGTGGCGGTCCTTGGCTCCGAGATGGGGTCAGAGCCGTCGGCATCTTTAGAGGAGGGGGGAGCCTAAGTACATCGGTGATGGACAAGGTAACCTTCTTACAGAGCAATTTGCAACACAGTAAGGGGGCGACCTGCTTAATAGGCCGCCAACTTTCTGTAAGGCAGACAGGCGTTTGCCTCATACAAGAACCTTGGGTTTACAAGGGACGAGTAAGAGGCTTAAGTCAGGTTGAGGGCTCACTTTATTATAAGAGGGACAGTCAACTGAGTACCAGGACTTGCATATATGTCGACAGACGCATCGAGTCTTATTTAATGGCTGATTTCTGTTTTAGGGATCTAGTGGCTCTAAGACTTCAGCTGAAAGATGGAAAGGGACGGAGCAGGCAATTAGTAGTCTGCTCAGCGTATCTACCATATGACTCGGAAGAAGCTCCACCTCCCAGGGAGCTAGCTGAGTTGATAGAGCACTGTCGGAGTGAAAGGCTCCCTCTTGTGGTTGGCTGTGATGCAAATGCACATCACGTTGTGTGGGGCAGCACGGACACGAACTCGAGGGGCGAACACATTCTGGAGTACTTGCAGACAACTGATTTGAATGTTTTAAATCAGGGAGAAACCCCCACCTTCGTTACGTCGCGGAGGCAGGAGGTCATTGATCTAACGTTGGGCTCTTTCTCTATAGCTCACATGATCTCAAACTGGAGAGTGTCTGATGAACCGTCTCTTTCGGATCACAGGCACATTCTTTTCCAACTAAACCTGTCATTCAATGGTGGGCCCTGTAGGTTTCGGAATCCCCGAACCACCAACTGGGACTGCTATGTTGAAAAACTGACAGAACGGTTGGATAAACCACCTTTGCTCTGCCGGAAAGCAGGGCAGGTGGAAGAGGCGGCGGCAATGATAAGCGACGCTATAACGGCGTCGTTTGAAGACAGCTGCAAGCTGCGAACTGTTCGGGGAATGAAGAGAACACCTTGGTGGAACTCGGACCTTGAAAAAGTTCGTAAAGAGGTTCGAAGGCTCTTTAACAGGGCCATGCGTACTAAGTTACCTGCGGACTGGGAGGATCACAAACTCGCACAGCGCAGGTATAAAGACCACATTCGACGGTCTAAACGGGGATCGTGGAGGACTTTCTGTGGCAACATGGAAGGGCTTCCCGAAGTTCAAAAACTTCGTAAGATCCTTTTGAAAGATCCAGGGCAAAAAGTGGGGACGCTGAGGCTTCCATGCGGCAGATTTACATCTAACGCGGGTGAGGCCCTCACATGTCTCCTGGAAACACACTTTCCAGGCTCTGGAGACTATGTAACTTCGGAACCGCCAGAAGGTGCTACCCGGGTCGGTGCAAGGCCGATCGACTGGAGAGTAGCTGCCGGGGTTGTTACCGAGGGATCCCTGAGATGGGCTATCAATACGTTTAGCCCATTTAAGAGCGCAGGACCTGATGGGATATTTCCGGCTCTTTTGCAAAAGGGCCTGGAACCATTACTTCTGCACTTGTTGCACCTCTTTAGGGCCTCTGTGGCTTTGGGGTACATCCCCATAAGCTGGAGAAGGGTCAGAGTTGTGTATTTACCTAAGCCGGGTCGTACTAAGTACGACACAGCAAAGGATTATAGGCCCATCAGTCTATCATCGTTTCTTTTAAAAGCGGTAGAAAAACTGGTGGATGCATACATAAGAAACGGGGCGCTGGTCCTTAGACCACTACACCCGTTTCAACACGCTTACAGAGCTGGCATGTCCACGGAGACGGCTCTTCACAGTCTCGTGTGTAGACTGGAGAGGGGAATGTCTGCTGGAGGGGTAGCTCTGGGAGCCTTTTTGGACATCGAAGGTGCGTTTAACAACACCACGTTCGATTCCATTAGTGAGGCTGCTGAAAGCTTTGGCATTGACGGGTCAATCGTAAGATGGATCCGGGCCATGCTTGGAGGCAGGGTCATCATAACCTCGATCGGAACTACGGAGATGAGCTCATCGGTCACTAGAGGATGTCCGCAGGGTGGAGTACTGTCTCCACTACTGTGGTGCCTGGTGATAGACGGGCTCCTTCGTACACTAAACGAGGATGGAGCGTATACACAGGGATACGCAGACGACCTCGCAATTGTCATTGTGGGGAAGTTTCCGAGCACCGTAAAAGAGCTCATGCAGAGGGCTCTTGGACAGGGGGATAGATGGTGCAGTAGCCACGGTCTCTCTGTCAACCCGGAAAAGACCGAAATTGTTCCATTTACGAGGAGACGGAATGTGGACCTTAACGGTCTCATCCTTCGAGGACGCCAATTGTGTCTGACCAGGGCAGTTAAATATTTGGGGGTCACTATAGACTCCCGTCTGTCCTGGAAAGGGCACATTGAGCGAATTAGCAAGAAGGCCACTGCATGTCTATGGGCATGCAGGAGAGCTTTCGGCTGCACATGGGGATTAAATCCTCGATTAGTATATTGGCTTTACACTTCGGTGATAAGGCCGATAATATTGTACGGCGCACTTGTATGGTGGCCTGCAACGCGCAGGGTAACATACAAGAAGCAGCTGAGTAAGGTACAGCGACTCGCTTGTTTGGGAATCACTGGAGCCATGAAAACCACGCCAACGTTGGCTGTGGAGGCTCTTCTGGGACTTGAACCTCTACACTTATCGGTAGAGGCCGAGGCCCGGAGGGCTTCCATAAGACTAAATGATTGGGGTGAGTGGAAGGATAGAGGCAGTCTCGGACACGGGCGGATCTGGGAGGAAACTCTTAGGTCCGACCCCTTCCTCGCAAGAAGGGACGTGATTCGAGCTACCCTACTTGAACCGAAGAGGTATAAAGTCATTCTCCCGGACAGGGAGCAGTGGCTGAACCCAGATCGTCCGTTCCTCAAACCTGAGGGGCTCGTGTGGTTTACCGATGGGTCCCTAACGGAAAAGGGAACGGGCATGGGTATACACGGTGACCGGCCGAGAGTAGGCATCAGCCTCTCCCTTGGCCAGCACAGTACTGTGTTTCAGGCAGAGGTGCTAGCCATCACGACCTGTGCGCAAGAAAACCTCCGTAGAGGTTATCGTAACCAGCATATATACATATGTAGTGATAGTCAGGCGGCGTTAAAGGCTCTGTCAGCTGACAGGGTCCGCTCGAATACGATGCTTGACTGTAGGCGAACCCTAGATAGATTAGGTGAGTCTAATAGGGTAAGCTTGATATGGGTGCCGGGGCACTCTGGAATAGGGGGCAACGAAAGGGCGGACGAGTTGGCTCGCGAAGGCAGTAGTGGGGTCCTTGTCGGGCCTGAGCCCACCCTTGGAATTGCTCCCTCAGTTGTCAGGGTCAGGATTAAGAACTGGGCGACCAGTCAATTCCAGGCTCAATGGCAACAGGCAGCTGGACTCAGACAGTCCAAGACCTTTTTAACAGGGCCTCTTGGCAAATCTGAGTCTTCTAAGCTTCTAAACCTAAACAGAAGTCAGATTAGGAAGATCGTCGGTGTCTTCACGGGACACTGGATGGTCAACTATCACCTGCACAATATTGGGCTTGTGGAAGACCCTGCGTGCAGGTTTTGTGGCGAGGTAGAGGAAACTACCGAGCATGTAGTCTGTTACTGTGACGCTCTGATCAGGGACAGACATAAACTCCTCGGTGACAGTTACTTGGAACCGAGGGAGGTGAGGAAACTAAGGCTAAACAGGGTCTTATCCTTCATTGAAGGGAACGGGCTCTAAGCTTTGGTTGTTTAGAGAGGGGGTTAGCACAATGGGCCTTTGATGAGCCTAAGTGCTGCCTGTAAAGGCTCCCCTGATAGAATAGAATAGAATAGAATTTCCCGGTCGATCTGAGACAATTTTTTTTTCGGGCCTCAGAAAAAGGCAGTGTATAACCTTCCTTTTTTACCAAAAATCGACTGCACCAAAATTTTTCGGGAAAACACTCTTTCTTATTCATTTTGGGGCGTAGAATCCAAAACGATTCGTACTTTTTCGATTAGACCTCAATTAAAAGTTATGGACTAGAAACCAATTTCGAAAAAAATTCAAAGGGCTGTAACTTTTGAACTAGCAGCCCAATCTTGGAACTGTTTGAAATTATGGATTCTACAAAGGCCACATTCTATAAGAAAATCTTTTTTCCCGGTCGATCTGAGATAATTTTTTTTTCGAGCCTCAAAAAAAGGCAGTGTATAACCTTCCTTTTTTACCAAAAATCGACTGCACCAAAATTTCTCAGGAAAACACTTTTTCTTATTAATTTTGGTGCGTAGAATCCAAAACAATTCGTACTTTTTCGATCAGACTTCTCAATCAAAAGTTATAGACTTAGAAACCAATTTCGAAAAAAAATTCAAAGGGCTGTAACTTTTGAACTAGTAGCCCAATCTTGGAACTGTTTGAAATTATGGATTCTACAGGCCACATTCTATAAGAAAATCCCACTTCCTTACACCAATTTTGCGGCGCAAGCCTTTCTACTAACAAACTAATTTTACACACTACCAATCACGTTCCTTTTTACGTGGACTAATTGCCAGCTGAGTCAGCCAATATCACCAGACGTAGACAATGAGATAACGACGACTATAAAATAAGCAAAATATTTCCCTATCCATATCCCTCAACTCACCGGAGCCTTAAGTTTCCTAACACATTTACAAGGATCAGGACCGTATTTAAGGACCACTATCCCAAAGGCACCGTAAAAATTTTTAGAAATCCTGCCAAATAATGAGAATATTCTGGTCTAAAATCGTCATAATCGATAAATGAAGAAGTTAAAACGGTGTTATTCCACAAACACCCTTCGTTCTCCAAACTCAGTGGATGCGAGATAAATTTCTACAGGGGGGTATGCGTGTAGACCGCCGCCACCGCATCAGTATGCATACTTGCCATCCTGCCATACAAATATATCCCGCTGCCATTCCCGTTCCCGAGCATTCGAACGTCGGTTTGAGTAAACCATTAATTTTCGGTCTACTTACGAACGAGCGATAAATGACAGTACTCGAGACCGAAAGTCCACCGAGAACGCGGAACTGGTTTATAGGGGATGCAATGTCCTGCATTTTACAGAACCAAAATTTGAAAGCTCAATTTTGGCCACACCAGCAGTTGCAGTAAAATGTTCTGTGATTCATAGAACCAAAGTCGAGACTTTTTTCTGGCGTTACTAGCAACTGTAGTTAATCTTGACAACCGCAGTTCAAAATTAATTAAAAGAACTCTATCAATCAATAAATAATAAAATAAAAATAAAGCGCGAGAGAAGAGAGGCAAGTAAAAGGGGATAACTAAACCCCCAGTTAAATTTAATAAAAATTACGTTTGCAGTTCGCATGTAGCATGTGGCAACTTATATTTAATGCTCAATAACTGAGATCCGGACGCATGATCTCGAACGGCTTAATTTTAATTAATCCCAATAAAATGCATTATGCCTGTCCCTGAATCACGCCCCACCGTGAACATATATATTATGATTAAAAAGGCTACTTGCAAATACAAATATATATCTCTCAATTGATTAATCTTAATTGAAAAGAATTTATCCTGTTGTGAAGTATTTTAGTAATACTCCACTCTATCTTTGAATACCCCCGAACGCTTCATTTACAAGTTAAATATCCATTCCTTAAGAACAATAGAAACAATTCCATGCTAGAAACGTAAATTTATCGCCTTTACTGTTTTAGTCTATAACCGATTTCTGTTTGTGCCCCATGCCATAAATTATTAGTTCGGTACCGTGTTTAAGATCGTAAGCTAGCGCGTCTGTTTTGTTCAAAAAAATGGTTTATTCGGAAAAAGGGTACGTAACGGGTAATGCATATTAGTAATAACGAGGATCTAACATAAATAGGCGCAACAAAATGTGTCGTCTGCGAAGTTACAAAGGGCGTACGCATTTGTTTACACGCTACGATAAATCGTAACGATGTGATTGTGAAATTTTTTGTTCAAATAAATCGAAAGAGTGAGTACTGTTTACATTGTAACAATTTCTTGTTCCAATATTCATTGTCGACATAGATATATGAGAATGAGAATGTCACTGACCACTGGCGACTCCAGGGTTTCATTGCTAAACAGACAATACAAGGTGGTCCCATGACTCGATGGACAGAGCTTAACATCATATTCATTGGTCAATTTCAAGTCGAAATTGCCTTGTACACTTTGTCCAAATTACGGGCAGTCGGGGCAGTATTAATAATTTGACAATAAATTGATCCAAGAGGCCATGTAATTGTTTTGTAATACCTAAGTACTATTGTTTATGGTGACATTGTTTATTCTTTGTCATTGTATTTTAAGATTAAATTGAAATAAATATAAATCAAGAATGTGCAAATATTCACTTTAATTATACGGATACTGTGACGGAAATGCAAGAGCGGCACTTAAGGAATATCAGCCGAGATTTCCCGATCGAAGAATACCTAATAGGCTATATGAATTTATCATTTATATAATCTTAAAATTACTTCAAAGAATAAACAATGTCACCATAACAATGTGACAAAACAATTCCAGAGCCTACTAGATTGATTTATTGTTAAATTTAATATTACCCATAACAATTCTTAACTATTGAGTTTTGGACAAAGTGGTATAATGAAATTTCGACTTAAAATTGACCAAGGAATATGGTGTTAAGCTATATGTCCATAGAGTCCCGGGACACCCGACCACAACAGCACTTCCTCCATGGCGAAAACATTTTTAACGAAAACAATAGGTACACTGAAGTAGGGAAAAAACGATCTAATTATTAACTACATGTATCATGAATGACATAATTACCAGTCATTTTTCATCGAGCCTGATTTACACAATCGACAATCATCATAGACATTCTTATTCTCATATATCTATGTCGACAATAAATATTCGAACAAGAGATTGTTACATGTAAACAGTACTCACTTTTTCGACTTAGGTATTTGAACATTGACAATGGTACATCATTACGATTTACCTATTGTAGCGTGTAAACCAGCCTTAACCAGTTAACCTATGTAAATAGAAAAAACGTTTACTTACTAATCATCGCACAAAATTCGTCGTTGTCTCTCGGTCTATAACAGTTATGCATTTGTACGATACATTAAACACGAAAAATATTTCGTTGGCGAGTGTCGCAATCGCAATGGCGAGTCATCCGTTGGCGAGTAATGGCGGTGGCGAGGTGTCGCGATGATGAGTTGCGCAGTGGCGAGTTATCGCGTTGGCGAGTCAGTCAGTGGCAAGTGGTCCAGTGGCGAGTTGCCCGTGTCCCAAGAATAAATACTAGGCATTAGTAAACAAAATTAATCAACACTTGGTGGTGGCAGTAGGTAAGTATACCTATGCCATAAGAAATATTTGGATGCAAAAGGAGATTTTGGTGAATAGTCCTAGTCCAGGGGGGGATTGAGAACAACTGGTAATATGCGCACGGATTTAAACTGTATATTTACCCAGATACTGTACTGTATAATGTCACTATGGCTAACAATACTAATAATGATAACTTCTTTTTGTAGTCAATAGTCATGAACCAGATTTTGCATCCAAATTGTTCCAACTTTTACAAATTTGAAAAAGATAGAATTTCTGATGGCGAAACGTTTAATTAAATCAATGAACATAAAATATGGCAGCAAATGGAGTACAGATTATTGTAGAGTATTGCTTGCACCTTGCACCTCCATAAAAAATTGTCGGTATTGCACACTACAACAGAAAGTGGTCCCTCAAAACAAAATGCAGACAATTTGTGTTACAAAATGCATGATGCACCTATTACAGATATTCCATAAATAAGGAATGTGCAAGAAATTTGTATTTCTTAGCACACTTTTCATGTTAAACCGAATGAAACATATTGCAAAACATTACATGCATTCTACTTCTTCATTATCGTATGTTTGTCTCACATATTGCCCTTCCTGTTGGTCCCCAAATTCTGATTTAATAAGGAGACACACACGAAAATAATTGAGGAAATTTGAGTAGATATATCACCCCCACAATGCAAAAATGGTAGTACATATTACTATATCAAAGAAAATTTTTTTTAAAAAATTTGTTTATTATATTTTTTACAAAGTTTATATACCTACTACCGTTACTTGACTTTTGAGGAACGTCGAATCCACAAACTGCCTACAACATAATATAAAATAGTAAAAAAAATTTCGTTTGTCTTTTACAATTATCACTTGAGACCATCGAATTGAGGTAACATTTAGATGCGTGACCTACTACTTCCCGATTTATTTTCGAATAACTTCCGCACGAAAAACACTTGCAAAGCGGTGGTACTAATTATAACCACAATTTGTATAAAGGACCATCTTAAGACGTACGAGTTGTTATCGTTAATCAAACTGAAATCACGCGACTCTTTCGCTCTCGTGTGATGCTGGTACATTAGCATGTCGTTTATGTTGCGCTCGACAGTTTTAAGCCCCGTCTAAAAATAAAGAGAGTGAACTTCAAGGCCAAAGCATTAAAATCTTACCGTAAAATTATCCATATTCATATTAATTTGCTCGACCTCTTTGGCGTACTTGTCCCACAAATCATATCTTACAACCGTTAGGTAAAGATTGACTAGCTTACTTGCGAAGCGCGAGAATTGATTGTCAAGACAGACAGAATAGTAACCGCCTACGGAACTTTGCTCCTGGTACTCTCCATTCGGTTTCCATTGGTAAGGGTGTACAATTTGCCCCGAGGGGTGTCTTATCGCGAAACCTGCCATTCCATCGCCCCCTCGAATGACCTAAACAAACACTGTAACATAGACAGACTAGGGTTTTACTTACTTACTTGATAGCTGGCGTAAAAGGTGGCCCCCGGATTAACATATTGATAATAACAATCTTCTTTGCCGGGGTCTACGTGCACTTTGTAGTCCATGGCAACAGCTGGAAGGTCTTCGTACCATGGTAGGTTTGGGGCGGTGCCTCTGCTAGTAGGTGGCAGGATGCAGAAAAGTAGTAAATAAATGGGAACACTAACGAACGTGGCAAAGTATCTCGCAATCATACTTGTAAACAGGTTATCATCTTCGTGTATGATGGGTTGCAGCCATTACGAAGACAACGATCACCTGTTGATTGCGACAATACAACATACAGGGTGCGGCGGAAGAATGTTGATCGTCGATATTAAAAAATGAGTACAACATCCAAGCGATTCTGTAGGATCGTTGTAGTTCTCATTCTCACCTTCCTGATAACACAGATTTAATAGTATATTTAAATCTGTGCTGATAAGTACTTTATCCCTAGGCGGAATATAATGCGAGGCAAGTTTTTAAAGTGAATACCGTTTGTAAATTACACCGTCGCAGCGCTGCGATCGGCATTATGCCAACCGTTCAAAACCACATGCCACGAATAGTTACAAAATTAGGACTTAACTTCCCTCTCGTAGTTTTCCAACAAAAAAAAGAGAATAGACCTTTTTCTTATTGGCTAAAAAAATCAACTCATCGCGCTTCTGCACTGGAATACTATATTAAATAAATTTATATTAAATAATAAATAAAATCGAAGACTGCTTTCATCTACAGCCCTTTATAATAACAGCAAAAACAAATACTATTTTTGTTTCAAAAATCTGCGATAAAAAATTAGGTGAACACTTTTTTATTTAAACCAGCTTAACGCTTTCTTAACCAAATAATACAAAACGGTTAAATATGACCGTTACTGGATCGTGCAACTCGAACTCTCGAAGTGCGGACTACAGACTACTTTAGTACCTACGCCAAAATGGTCAAAAGGACGTTCGATACCAAATCCGAGTCTACGAGCAAAGTAATCTAATTTTGAAGTCAAAACGACGGATGTTTCGCGCACTTTTGAAATCTCTCGGTGACAATCGACTGGATAGCACGAATAGGTTCTACGCTGTGTATAGGTACTAATTTTACGTATTGGGAATTGAATAAAATGCAGGATTTGTGCGTAAACAAAGATAGGAGCAAATAAAATATATATCGCACACAGCAAGATGATAGAAAAACCTTTTATGGACAAAAAACCGGATATAACCCATACAAATACAGGTGGTGGACTTACAGTTTTTTAACCTCTCGACGCAAACGCTATCGTGACTTAACGCGCATTGTCCCACAGCTCTCTATCAACAACCCATTCTGAGACGCACAAATAAAACTCATTTGTTAGCCACTCAGATTGCTTGACAGGCATAAATCAAATACGCGTGGAGTGAAAATTCAGCCGATCTCACGCGTCGTAGCAAACTCGTTCACGGCGGATCAGGCTTTTGCAGAATCGTTACATGACTGCTATTCATCGCCGATTAGTAAAGTTTATGGGGAAAGCATTATGAGTGAAAGAATTGCCTGGAAATATATTCAGGTCAATCACGATTAGGAACTAAGTGGGCGCCCTTCAGCCGTTAACTCATTTCCCACAATCTCATTCACAAAGTGAACTGTAGAGTGTAAGTGAATAGACTATTCACTACTGTAAAGATTCGTTCAGTCTCAAAGAAATTGTCGAACGGTGCTAAAGTTCCCACAGAATTGTAATGATTTTAAGGGCCCCTGCTTTTGGGACTGCCGTTTTGACTTATCCTATACTTACCTACACTTTCCAAGTCTGGAGAAAATTACAACTTATAAGCAGACCCGTTTAACTTCCATGGCGAAATATTGAACGTTTAACACGAATTTCAAATCTCGGTAGCAATCGGTTCGGACTGGATAGCACGAATAGGCTCCTATGTTGTGTTCATTGAATGCTATACTTACTGGAAAGGGCGCAACGTTGTGCTACAAGCGAGGCATTTTTGTGGTTATGCAACCCGCAACGTAGTATTACTATCTTTGTTTAGCATACATAGAACCACCATATAGTCTATCTTTTTCTTGCGCCCCCTATCCGTGGTAGTATTGCTATCTTTGTTTAATATACATCATACATATGGAACCACCCACGATACACTTACATACGGTATGCTCATTATTTTTCTCAAACGCGTTTTCTACTGCGCATTACGTCACCTGCGAACATGTGGCGCCAAAATTCAAATGTTTACGCCAGGACCGATCTAGTAGTACACATGTCACGCGTGACAGTTTTGCAACTTATAAGTTGTATACTTTGTTTCACTGGTGCTGAACCTGACGTCATAAATGTGATTCTCTCTTCATTACATTTAAATCGATTGAGACAAAAAAATTACGTCATCAACGTAAGCCGTGACAAATAAACCAATTGATCTGTCAATATCAATCCGTCAAACGATGTTCGTTATAGACAGATTTCCAGTGTTAAATGCCTTTTGATTAGGTAGTTTGTGTTAAAAGTGAAGTAAATATCATCAGTTAAAGTTAAAAACGCTTAGGCAAGTCGACAGTGTAGTAACGCCGTTAATAGACAAGTATTTTAAAAATTTTAAATAATGGTTCGATTCGCCCATATCATGAATTTAGGTCATTCCCGTTACCATTAGCAAAGAGTAACTATAATTATGGATACTCTTTGCCATTAGGTAAATATGATGCACCGATACACAGAAGGTGAGTACACAAAACGAAACTTCACTCTTTCCATTACGACCTGTGGTTTTAGATGAAACATTATAAACCAGGCCTGGGAACGGGAACAATATATTGATACATCAGACATCTTACCGGTGATTGTCAACTTGGACGAATCTGATAGTGAAGAAGATTATTATGAGGATTAGATTCAAGAGGCAGAAGAGAATGAGCGTCTTTATAAGAATATTATTTTGGGCCGTTTATACATATATCCTTGTGGTGTAGTGTCCTTTTGTACATACGATTTGAATATGAACATTTGAGAGTTTTTTCAGGAATAAATATCTTCACTACCTGTTTTCTCTCACAATTGCGTTTTTTTAAAATAAATCGGATCAGAAGATACTCAAAATCCTTATGCGAATATCTTGAGTGTGTGGCAAAAGAACAGAAACTGTATGTATGCTTTGTTATTTCAATGAGCCTTTATCTCAAATTGGTAAGATATATAAATGCGAAAGGCTTACCGATAAACCATGGCCTATTCTACTTCTGCAAATGACTAGTTAAGGGTAATTAAAATTCGCGCAACCTAACGCGTATCCTTCACATTGGTAGTTTACTTAATTTCACCTCAACATCATGTAAACAAAATATTAATTTACGAACTGCCTAAACAAACTTTAAGTTACAAATGTTCCTATGCGTTTTCTGTAACCATCATACACTTCATCTCAAAGAGTTTCTGATGCTCTGGCAGTATTCATTTGGACTGTCGGTGCAAAGAATCGGTTACATGAGGTGATTACAAACGGTGAAAAAAGTTTAATTCATACCAACGGATTTCCTCTACATAAAATACATGACCATTTAGCCATTACAAAACCTGGGAACAGGAAAAAACCTATCAGGACCAGATGCCTTACAAGTGATTGTCAACTTGGACGGTCTGATAATAATGACCGATAGTGACACATTAATAAATAAGTTGAAACGTCAATGTGACAATAAATGTCAACCAACTACTAATTTACGACCTGCCTTAATTTTGCTATGACGTCAGATAGTGTGACGAAAGGTTCAGGACCCGTGAAACAAAGTATACCTACACGTAGCCAATATAATATAATAGAACGGCGAAATTTCTCATAGTCAGGAGGTCTCAAATTAACATGCCACTCCCCCGGTGTTGGATTTAGTGGAGAAAATAAATAAACTTCTTCTGGAATACGGCATTGAACCCTACAGTAAAAATATATGAAGATAATGCTGCATGCAATGAGATGAGAATTTCCTTAGATCAGTTTTGAGCATTCTGTCGGCTACTCCGAATTAGGTTGCCCTGCAGTTTTCCTATTTCGTAAGGTAAATACCGGAGTAGTATAGAACAACTTAAGACCTTCTACAGGGGCACCTCTAAAAATCATTTTGCGGGTCACTTTGTAGTTGGGCTAAAGCCTGTTGAGTACCCAGAACAAGAGTGACATCTCGGGGAGAAGGAGGATTTGATGTGGATTTTCGTTTCACTTTTACTTTCCAAGTGAGTACAGCTATTGTGTTTTCCACCTGGTTATAATTTTTGCATTCTTATAGAAACACTGCAGCGAAGTCGAACCTGTGACCAATTGTTGCAGTATTTTCATTTGTCTTACGCGTCTCTTATTTAATTGAGGTGTGTGGGTGATCCGTTAGTCGGGATGTTATATATGTGTCTTTTAGGTCGTAAGGTCAGATCCTTTCTAAGTTCTGTCTAGAACGCCAGCTTTACTTACCCGATTAAATCTTTTCCTGCCATCTAACGGACCAGTTCATTATTCAGAACCCGACTGTGTAGCTCAGTGGTAGAGCGTGGGGGTACATAGCCGGGAGGTGGGGTGTTCGAACCTGGGTGGATAAAATTTTCAACAATAAACTAAGGAGAATTGATTTTGATCTTTTAAGTAAAAAAATAGCGTACGCAATTGTAAGCGACAAAAGGTTAGCATTAGGTAATCCGTGAAATTTGGTTAACGTGTTTTGTCCGTGCCAGTGGCAGGGCGTCGAATTCAAATTAATGATGAGTATGCATTTCATTTTGGTATCATTTGTTTAGATCTGGACGTGAGCCGTTACAATTAATTCATTTCTAGATTTGGTGAGTCCAAGTTTACCTCGTTTGCAGTTGTTACATATCTTTTGAAAGATATGAATGTTCATCAGCGAATTCAATAGAACCATAATTTTTGTTCTATTCTGAAGGAATAAATTTTAGTTCGACAGATTAGAGAGCACACTTAAAAATGAGATAACTTAATACAGAGTTTGTTTTTTTAATCATGTCACTCAAAGATTTAGTTAACAAGGTTTTTTATACGGAAACTCTTAAATCGCCTCAGTAATGACTAACAAACGTTTTATTTCATTGTCAGTGTAGTGTTATACCATCTCACCATGAAAATTTCATTGGCACTGTATTTTAAATCCATGCAGTACTTTTTACTCTCCGCCATTACATTCTGGTGTATGAAACTTGGGTTAATTACGTACTGGTATTGTGCGTTGTAGAAATACAGCTACCACACTCACCTCGAAGACCTCCTTCAAAAGTCAAATAAAAGTTATCAGCCAAGTAAAGCTTTATCTTATGTATCGCGTATAAAAGGATTGTTGCCCGCATCGTGTAATAGAGTGTTTAGGTCTAGTAGATCTCCCTTCGCACGTAGGGTGAAATCCGAATTCAGAGACGGATTATCAGAAACCAATATCTTTGCAATGTCACACCTTTTTGTGTTGTGGTGTCTGAATCCCTAAAGAAAAATCCTCTTCGCTTAAAATTTTTCACGACGTAACGTGTACGACCAATTTCAATTACTGGTTTATTACACTCACCTGTACGCAACGCTGACATCTATTTTGTTTTATTACGCATTTTGTTGTACGTTTTATACATAAGGTAATAACCACATTACAATTTCAATCTTTAATATCACGCTTAATCATTTCCGCTATTTCAACTGATGTAAAATTTATTAGACATGAAAGATTATTCCGTATGTGCGAGATATTCTAACGTCAGTATTTATGAAGATTTACTGTAAATTATGTATTAAAGTTGTCACCTTAACGACGAAAGTTCCCAAGAATAAGCTTAAAAACATTCGAGAACCTATAATTTAGTATTCCTCACGTTCGTGTTTATTTTTTCCCCGTTCTCCTGCATAGGTAATAGGTATACCTTTAAAAATACAAAATGAACAACGTCAAAGGTGTGTTTTTAAATATTTTTCTCAATGGCGGAAAGGACTTTACACTGAATCAATATATACGTTTTATATAAAATGTCTTTAAAATAATTTCCATATAGATAGAGCGAAATAAAACGAATTCGACTTTCCCTTAGATTTGATGAAAAGTAAACTGGAATTGTGAGCGTATTGTAGGTTCTTCACACGTATGGATTGCTTTTGTGAGCGAAGCGATGCGAACTTTTTGTAAAATTGACGTTTTCATATATAATTTATACTACTCTTTCTATAACGTCAACATCTTCAGCGATCGGATGGTGTATGTAGAATGTTTATTTGGTTCCATTTTTTGCAACCATTACAGTCTCCTCATGTCTGTGTGCACAATGTATTCATGAAATAATAAAACCCCAGTCTGAAGCCGCCCGCACAAGCTTCTGCCAAGAACAATCAACCTTTTGCAAATCAGAATGAGAAATATTTCACTACAGATATCAACATAAAGATAATAATATAAATAATGGAAACAGTTGTATATGATTCTCGCAGTACATAATTACCGCTACTTCATGAATTTATGAACGATCCAAAACGTTTATATTGCATTTTCGTAAGAATCCGTAAGGTACCGTAAAATTTCACATTGGTCAAATTCGGCATATTTTATTTATGGGGCATTATAGTATAAAATGAAGAACCTCTAAAAAAAATCCGATACAACTGAATACCGAACGATCCTCGAGATCTTCGCACATACATCATTTTTACAACACAACTTCCTTACATCCTTAAGAACATGTGTATCCATTTTCAACGCGATCGGACGTTTCTACACAAAGTTATCGTGCACACGGACAGACAGACGGACAGACAGACAGTACTACAAAATTATAAACGATCTCTAGGAGCGGTAGAAACCATGTGGACCACATGAATTTAGCTCTCATTTGACTAATATAGTTCATATCTGTGCCCAATATTATAAGGATGTCTATTATGGAGATCATGGAAACCATAGAAGATACGAGGATGGTCAAATTACGGAAAAGTTACATGGTATTCGTAATAAAATCGATCCAACGCTAAAATAAAAAAAATGCTACTCAACACGGTACCTATGCACTTTTTTTGCCGACCATATAAAAAATAAAACTGCTGATGATTTCTCCGAAACGAAACGTATTGAAAATCACTCAACGTTATCTTGTAGAGCTCAAACAGTGGCAATGGAAAGTGTTTTTTTAAATCTGATCAAATAACATCAGAAAACAAGTATAAATTGTGCACAACTCTTGTACAGATAAAACGCATTTTTTTTGCCTTATCTTTGGAAGTAATCGGAATTTTCTAGTTTTCTTGGCAGCATAATAATAACTTTTTAATTGTGCCAATTTTTCCTACTTTTGGCATTGTCGTATCTCCTATGGTTTCCGAGATCCCCAATCATCATCTTGGACGCAGTATATATAGGATAACAAAATAATATCGGGATATACTTTCTAATTAAAATGTGTTATTATCATGGATATAGTTTATTTTATGTTTTTTATATTACCGTTTAATAGTAGGTTATGGCGTTATACTTTGTTTCACTGGTGCTGAACCTGACGTCATAAATGTGATTCTCTCTTCATTACATTTAAATCGATTGAGACAAAAAAAATTACGTCATTAACGTAAGTCGTGACAAATAAACCAATTGATCTGTCATAATATCAATCCGTCAAACGATTTTCGTTATAGACAGATTTCCAGTGTTGATTAGGTAGTTTGTGAAAAGTGAAGTAAATATCATCAAAGTTAAAAACGCTTAGGCAAGTCGACAGTGCAGCAACGCCGTTAATAGACAAGTATTTTAAAAATTTTACCACATAATGGTTCGATTCGCTCATATCATGAATTTAGGTCATTCCCGTTACCATTAGGTAAATATGACGAACCGATACACAGAATGAAGATGTTCGCCAGAACACTTAGGTATTGAATTGATTTTATAGGTGAGAATGTTACACTCCGTTCCTTACACAGTAATCTTCAACGACTTGATGGCGTAGAAATATCTGGTACCTCTTTGTCCCGCAGTTTGAAGAAACTGAAATTCACGTGGCGGAGATGCACCGTCTCCAATAGATTATTTTTAATGGAACAGCCCTATGCAGTTCAAAGAAGACTACAATTTTTGAGAGACTTTAAACACAACGAAACTTCACTCTTTCCATTACGACCTGTGGTTTTAGACGAAACCTGGATATACAGTAAAGGGTCTTTTAGAAGAAGCTGGCAAGATGGTACTCTCAAAACAGTTAGAAAAAGAAGTGAGTGAAGGGGTCCGGTATATACCTACTACTCCATGCAGGATCAGAAGATGGATTTGTGGTGTAGTGTCGCTTTTTGTCTTTTGTACATACGATTTGAATATGAACATTTGAGAGTTTTTTCTTCACTACCTGTTTTCTTTCACAATTGCGTTTTTTTTTTAAATAAATCGGATCAGAAGATATTCAAGATCCTTATGCGAATATCTCGACTGTGTGGCAAAAGAACAGAAACTGTATGTATGCGTTGTTATTTCAATGAGCCAGTGGTATAATGACTACGCTTTATCTCAAATTTGTAAGATGTATAAATGCAAAAGGCTTACCGATAAACCATGGCCTATTCTACTTCTGCAAATGGCTAGTTAAGGGTCATTAAAATTCGCGCAACTTAACGCGTATTCTTCACATTGGTAGCATACTTAATTTCACATCAACATTATGTAAACAAAATATTAATTTACGAACTGCCTAAACAAACTTTAAGTTACAAATGTTCCTATGCGTTTTCTGTAACCATCATACACTTCATCTCAAAGAGTTTCGGATGCTCTGGCAGTATCCATTTGGATGTGCAAAGAATCGGTTACATGAGGTGATTACAAACGGTTGAAAAGGTTTAATTCATACCAACGGACTTCCTCTACATAAAATACATGACCATTTAGCCATTATAAAACCTAAGAACAGGAAAAAACCTATCAGAACCAGATGCCTTACAAGTGATTGTCAACTTGGGCGGTCTAATAATGATGAACGATAGTGACACCTTAATAAATAAGTTGAAACGTCAATGTGACAATATGTAAACCAACTACTAATTTACGACCTGCCTTAATTTTGCTATGACGTCATTTAGTGTGACGAAAGGTTCAGCACCCTTGAAACAAAGTATAACAGTATATCACTCCTGGCGGTCATTGTTTGTGACTTTGACATTAACAAGTGAAGTAAGAACATAATTTGTATGCATTTAGAATTCTCGTCGAAATGATTACGTTATCGGCAGTTAACTGCCCCGCGCAAAACGTTACGTTGTTAGGAAACAGGGATACAAATGAGGGTTTACTGGTTTACTATAATTTGGTCGTTGGAAGTTCTGATTGTCGTATAATTTCACACAGTTAACCTTGCTTCCAGATATTAACAAATCTCATATTAAAGAGGAGGCATTGTTGCTCCTATTATGATTATTATTTTGTTTTCTTTCTTTCTTGTTCTATACTATTCTGGTACTTACGCATCAGGAAAACTGGAGGAAAACCTAATTCGGAGTAGCCAGCAAAATGCTCGAAACTGATCTAAATTCTGTCAAAGATGAAAAATTTTTGCCTAAGCCCAGGTTCGAACATCCGACCTCCGGCTATGTATCCCAACGCTCTAGCACTGAGCTACACAGTCGGTATTGAAGAGACATAGCCAGGAATAGATTTTAATTATTTAAAACACTAACGTGCCATGCAACCTGAGAAATGTGAAGGACATTTAGATACTTTGTTGCACAGTCCACAAAACTAGCACTGTTAGGATATGCGAATATTGCGTCTCTGCGTTTTTCGTATCGACAGTAATCACACAAAAGGTTGCTATACAGACAGAGTGAGTTTTCTTAAGCAACGTTTAAATGAGACAAGAATTGCAATTTTACAGACCAGATTTAATGCAATCATTATAATGATTTCTTTTTATATTCTAGGTATATGCTTCATATACATTAGGTTTTTTAGTTCTTACCTAGTACCTCCCTAATTTGGATAAGATACACCTCCAGTATCCCTTTATTTGAAGGAGGAATACGAATACGAATGGTAATACAACAATTTGTTACGTTCTTTTTCTTACCAATTTAAAGTCCGTTTTAGTAACTATTTGAAATATACTCTCTTAAATTCTTACGCCATCTGTGTATTTCCGATGTAAACCCGTTTAGTTAAGACGTAAGTTATTTCTGTAATATATTACGTTAGTTCTTTAGTTTGCCGCTAGGGGACATCCATGGTACTTCTAATTCTATTCCTTATTCTTTAATTTGGTATTGCGTGCAGTTGTATCTTTGTTCGCGCAAAGACGATCTGGCCTTCACAGTGGTTGCGTGCAAAATTCTCTCGATAAGCCATTAACCTTTACTTGACTTTGTGTCTACCTGAATTTTTACTGAATTTATGGTTTTGCCCATCACCATATTTCTTGGGAGCGGTTTCTCTCTTTTTCTGCTGTGCTGTAGTTGTGCTCCTTTTAATAACGCTTTGCGGATTTGTGTTTGCAAGTAATTAGTGTGAGGTATATACCGTTATGACTCAACACCCGACCTCCGGATTTATAGTCCAACGCTCTACCACTGAACCATAAATCCGGTGGGATTACCTCTCGTTATTATATACCTGGATATGACTACCTTAACAACCGTTATGAAATATCTACGCCAAATTTGACTACCACGCTATCTTAGCTGAAATCAGTCACGTGGTTCCACCTGGTGACCAACTTACTTAGACTAAAATTTACATTTTCGATATGTTCCGGTCTAACTTTACTTTTGTTGCTACGAAGAATATACCTTCCGTGACACGATCTTGTCTACGATTAGGTACTTTTGTTACTCCTAAGATTGATTCCTAGTAGTTACATTACTTGTGTCACTGCCAAGAATTGGTTCATACAATCTTAGTTACAACTTCAATACTAAATAGATTATAGTGCTGTTGTATAGACATCGTTATTTGTGCGCATAGTAATGTAGTTTTCTTGAAGTTGACGTCACGACTCACGTTCATACACCGATTTGTACTGACGATCCGTGGTCGATAATGTTGCTTTTGTTAGTGTAAAGTCATTTGCATTATTGATTCTTATTGAGTATTAAATACGGTATTAGTATACGATTTTTCCCGACTGTCAGATGTCAGACGTTGCTATACCGCAACATTTTATGAGGAAGCCTGTTTGAATATTGACCCTGACTACGAGTTGATCCCTTTTTTGCTAAAAATGGATTTAAATTTATTATTATATATTATATATATATTATTATTTCCATTTCAAATCTAGATATATTACAGTGTCATATTTGTAATATTTTGGGATCATTTATTAAATTACCCTGGATTGTGACAATTCTTGTTTATCTTCTACCTCTATCAATTATTTTATTTCTTTAGCTTATCAAAACCAGAACAAGAATCTATTAGTCTGCCTTGTTTCCCCCTTTCGATAAGTTTTCTCTTTTCTCTTATGAAATTTACTAAAGACTAAGTGGCGCCTATCCGGTTTATTGTTACTACATTTCCTCTTGCTTCATTTTTGCTAGTGTACAAGAACCCCATTATTCACCCCGACCCACCTCTACTTTGCTTGATATTACCGTGGTAATTTTGTTAGGTACATTTGTTAAAGTCAACGCAACAAGTTATAAAAATTGGATGATATGCACGATAAGGATTCAAATTTAGTTTTACCCATTTGAGCGATTTCTTTTTATCACATGCACGGACCAACCCCTCCCCTTTTCAAAATTCGTGATCTCTACGACGGCTCAATTAATATTTCCGCTATCTTAATTACTTTGACATGAGCTCCACGACAGCTCAAAACGCATTGAACATTTTCCACGTTCTTCGACGGATCACCAATCGTTCCTGCACCTCAGCAGAGTTGGCAGTTTTCTTATAAGTCACAGGACGTGATTCAGCTGTACCCTACTTTTATAATTCTATTTTATCTCGCGACTGAATGACCCCTCAAGATATTAATTTAATGCAGTTAAGTCGACGGGACTGTATCCAGGAACTTTAACTCACAAATAATTAGGAAATTATTCAAATTGAATAAATACTCTAGAGAGCTCGATGAGTGGAATTCGCCAGAAATTACAAGACTATTGGTGGTGGTCATCAGAATAACTGCAATCTTAAGGAATGTTGGTTTTAGTTCTGTTTAATTATTCTTGACGGTTTTTGACACTACCTAACGTGACGAAAATCAAGTCGTACTACTAACTTGATACAAATAATTTCAAATTGCTTGATTACTTGATATATGTAGACAATATAAAATCAAACTAGCTCATCACCGAATTGAAATGGATAAGAAATTCATAATGCAATGTATAAAACTTGTCGATTAATAAAAATTGTCAAGCAAAGAATGTCTAATCACCAATTAATGATGGCTTTTCAAAATAGAAAATAAAAGTTTTAATGCAACACTAAACTGCCAATTTCAATTTTCAGTCATCAAATTGTAGGAAATTGTTATGTATAATTGTGAGATAGCTGAAAACCTAATCCTATTTCAAGTGAGGTCATGTAGTCTGAAAATGAAGTCATGTCGTGAATCGCTATTCGCTTATACATGCACTCTTTTGGTATTAAAAGATTTCTCTTTAGAATATATCTTGAACTGGAATGGAAGAGACATTATCAAACGGTTTCATACATTTGGATGAACGAACACACTGAACATGAAGCATCTATACCAATATAACACACGCGAACGTTCTAAAGTGGCAGACAGGGTCTTCCTAAATAATATGATGTATATACGGAAGGGGCTAATTTTTTAGTTTATTTTATAACCAAAAGTCCATAAAACATAGGTCCGTAAACGCTTCGTTACTGGGTGTTATAATTTCACGTACACTTTACAACGCTATGATCACGAATACTTTATCTTTTCCTTCAAATTTATATTGATTTCTAAGTTATAAAAAATCTTATGTGCACATTTCTAAAGACCAGTATTATGTCATATGTGGCAGAGACGAACTGTTCGAGGACAGTTCTGCGATAATCGCGAATTTGGCACTAGTCACTTCTTTAGGCGAACCTTCTAGAGCGAATTTTCATTTTAACTTTCGTATACTTAATTGAATTTATGCAATAAAGTTAATTAGTGATGAATTGATGATGTATCACCTGGATAACTTGTACACTGAGTGAATATTTGGGAAGCCAACAACTTTCCGCACGCATTTTATTCATGGCCCTTTTTACTTTATTGTGTAGATTTTAGGCATTTTTCAAATACATTAGTAAACACAGATGTTAGTCATTGCCCCACTTATGGTTGAATTTGGAAACAATCGCTAGTTTATTTAAATAGTTTTGTGGCTTTAACATGATAGGGTAATATTTTATTTATATCAAATCCGCATTAGCGTTAACTTGCAAATTTTCCCGAAAACGTCTCGCTAAGCCCTAAACCAAACAAGAAGAGCGTTTCCATTTACACAATGAACTCAAATATGCACCCGTGCGCATAAGGTCTCCGACAACATTTCAACAAATCCACGATTCTAGTTTTTAATGGTAAACAGCGACGTATTCTAATGCAGCAACTAGTAAAACTATGATAATAAAGCCCGGGAAGACTTACGTTATAAAGTTTAATCTAGAGGAACAGAGAGTGTGCAAAAGCCGTAAATGTTCGTGGGAAAATCGTTCAGTGCATTACTTACCGGACGGATCAAATTTAACAAGTTTATAAGACACCCCCAGTCTTCTAGAAATCTTACAGGTGCTTTAAGCTGTAGCGCAATAACGTATCTATAAGACTTAATTTTTAAAGCATGCTTTTAACCGCTCAAACCTAACAAAGGTAACGTGTTGTGATTAATAATAAAACTTTCAGCTAATGAAAAAGGATGGTTTAAGTTTATCTTTTTCGCTACGGTTATTAACTTTATAACTTTCCAACTTGTTGGTGAACCATAGGATCCCAAAGCTCAAGTCGAGATACTTTATCAAAATATTATTATCGGAGTTAATTAATTGATATTGGGAACTTCCATATTTTTTATTTTTTCATTACAAAAGGTTACTTCATGCAGAATCTGCCCAACCATCGAACTTAATCGAAACTCATTGTGAGGTTAAATGTGATACGAGGACTGTATAAATTTAGTAATAGCTCTAATCAGAATAATGGTTGCGTGTATGGCTAATGTGGGCGGAAGTTTATAGAAAAGTATCACAGGTGCCTGTGCAAATCGATCGACGGAGGGACAATGGCTCACACATCCGGTCAGACGACGACTATGAAGCCACTGTGTTGGATTATGAATTAATGTATGAAATAGTTTCTCTTTTCAGTAGTAGAGGTGCAAGAGGATAGACAATGAAATAAAAACTTAGACACATCTAAATCACGTGACAACCACTTATTTCCCTAACGAATGTATCGACAACCGACCGGAGATTTAATAACAAAGTGATTAAAGAGCAAAGTAGCAAAGGCGGTATCAAATCAGAACTACGGCCACGTCTCCACTATTTATGAAGAGTTTGTGATGTGATAGATACAACACAACTCTCAGAAATACCGAAATAATTAAAAAATCTTTATTGTAAGATACCCGCTTATGTAAACAATAAATAATATAATAAGTAACAAATGATACGCATTAATGAATGTCCTCCTCCAGTGGTATTGAATTCCGAAACAATTTGATCAATACAATGCAATCGCCGACTTGTGGGCAGGAGCGTTATCCGTTTACAAAGAACACATCTTTGGAAACTTTTTCACGTAATTTGTTGACATTTTTTTTGTGTAATTTTTGTAACCAGGAATTTACAATATGCTAATTATTGGTCCCGTGATAGTTTTACTTTGTTTTAAGAAATCTAACAGAATCTATGTCTCAAAAAGATGAAACAGGAACTTTACAATACCTTAGTATCTGAGTAATAATTATGGAACCATGTTTCTGACCAGCATTTAAACATTTCAAAAGTAGTTGGATGGATGTGTGCGTCAGATAATCGATTAGATGCGAAGGGACGTTACTGAAAAGAAAAAATACGGAAAATTATTATAGTTTGGTACTTTGGTATCAAAATCTACTTTTTGACACACCCTGTATATTTTCCCTTTAGTGCAAAAAAATGCGCAAGAAAAAATTATGTTAGACGTGTGCGAGCACAACTGATTTTTAAATGAATTTGTTCCATATTTTAGCCGCTCACTGTACATAACTCATACCTAGATATATACTTGGAATAAATTCAGTAAATCAATTTCTTTTTTCGGAAATATGCTCGGACAGATAGGGTAAAATTTTAAACAAAACAAATTTTTATTTCTGGTCATTTAGAAGATATTTAATAAAAGTGGAATACCCAAAGGTATTTTGCCTTTTGCTCAATAAGTGAATATCAAGCAAATGTAAGAATTGCAATTCGATTGTATCGAAAACCAGCTATGTAATCGAACGTTACATCAAGGAATCGACGAAAAATAAAAATTACCTTTTTACCGTAGCGGCCGTCTGAAATCAGAAGGGCGCGTCTGCCTAATCTGTAACCGAAAACAACACAAACAAACAAATAAAAAGGGTAGTGAATAACGGAGCATATAAAATATTGCGTCGGACACTCGACAATCAAATACAAAAACTGTATTTAATACTCAATGAAAATCAATAATTCGACTGATTTTACACTAGGAAAAGCAAAATTTTGATCGACCACGAGTTATCCTTACAATCGTTGGGGTATAAAGCATAAACGTCGCGTTAAAATAAAAAAAATAATAAACAAAATAATATAAACCAATTCTTCGGAGTAATACAGATAACGTAACCAAAAAATTATATCGGCTTCGGACAAGGTCTCGGTAACTTCAAATTAATTTACAAGCAACGGTACTACCTCAAATAACACAGCTAATCTGAAGGATACAATGTAATTAAACTAACAGAAATGAATTCCCGAACCAACAAAAGTAATCGTTAGCAACAACGGGTTTCGGAATATTCTTCGTAGCAAAGCAAGTAGCGTAAGTAAAATCAGATATATCGGAGCGATTTATAAGATCGTTAACTTCCAAGGCGGTTTCGTTAATACTATATCGAAATGTAGGTAAACAAAGTCCACGTAAGTAGGTCACAGATAATAGTGGTATCACGTAATTAATTTCAATGGAATCTGTCGGTAAGGTAGGAACCCATATATCTATGCTATTCTTGAATTGATAAGATGGTGGTGGACCTTCAAAATGAATTTTCCTTGCGAAATGTTGGAAAAATCCAAAGTTTGCGGTCTCCACTCGGGAATATCAACGTAGAAAGCAAAATCAGGTAGGTATTAATGAAGAAAAGAGTGAACCAGAAGTAAGAAGTAAGAAGCCTAAAAATGATTGTTCAAATTCATAAAGTAATGTGTAGTTTTTGTTACATACCGAAAATTGCCTTAGAACTTGTAAAATACTCCGCAAATGCATCAGCGCAGCGTCAAAAGCAAAATAACAAGAGAAAAACTATACAGCACCAATAGATCCAAAAAAGGGAAACAAACATTGTCGATTAATTATAATGGCATATATGTTCTACAAGAGTAATCTTTGAATGTCAGAAAGTAAGAAGAAATCTATAATGACAAATTTACAAATGTAGTGGCTCTTTAAGAACTGGGAAATTTTGTAAATTGTAGATATCTTTTGGCTCTTCCGTTTCAATAGGTTGCCGATCCCTGATCTAGAACACGAAGCAGATCTGTCTGGGTAATCTCAAAGCGTGCAGTATCCCACAACGGTCAGAGAGAGTTGCCAACATCCACCTTTTCTATTCACTCCAATGGAGTAGGCAGATATTTTATTTGACTGCACATGTTTCCACCAAGGGAGATTGAGATGGCGGATACTAATTCATCAGTATCACATTAGTAAAGTTCAAAACAAGTTGGAAAGTACTCGATGCGTCGACTTGTGTCTCTCCAAAATAAACTGCGTGCGACGAATTGTGGCCAAAGCTAATGCTTCAATCCCGAGCATTCTACGATGATTACTTCGAAAGTTGGTATAGGTACTTAAAAAACCTTTGCAGCCGTCGTCCGACTGTATAGCCAAATTGAATATAAGCGCTACTTTTTTTCAAAAACGCGCTAAAAATTCTTATACGTCAAATGTGGATGTTTATACTAAACTAAACTGTGTTGTTCAAACATTTAATTATTAAACAAATTTTAAGTAATTGACAATTTACACGTAACCAAGTGCAACTGTTGACTGCAGAGTAAATATTCTACGAGCATTAACACTTAAATAATCCACACAAATTGGCTAAGCATTATAAATTAAGATATAACAATCATGGTATGTAAGTGTAAGTAAATAAATTTACATCAGCCTTGCTTTATCTAAACACTTGACATAAGTGCTTTTTATAATATTATCTAAAAGCAATCACAGAAATAGCATAACCGAGCTGTGAACTCAGTATCGATTAGGTTTTTCTTCAATTATGACTGAATATAAATAATGTAGGCGGGTGCTACTAGAAATTGCTTTGGGAAAATTAAATCTTAATCCCTATCTTCTGAATGCAATTTATTGTATCTCAGCTGTTAATAAATAATGTAATGGATAGTGTTAGAGAATCACAGAATTTTCAATTCCAGCGATACACGTTTTCTGCTGTATGCATAAGGTTGCAGCTGAAAAATTCATTAGTAGTCCATCGATCACTGCAAGTAAGATGCCGGAACGCTAGCACAATCTTTTGTACTGGCCAATTGGAAACTGGTTTATTTTAATCAAACTTGGAATGGAATAGGTCTTATTGTTGATAGTCTTTTGATGGCTGCTAAGTCCCATTACATGAGCTTTGGCGGACAACAACTTCTCGTTTTATAAGGTGGTAATTCAATCTGTTTAAATAAAATATGCAAAAATGGGAAAAGCGTTGTCTCTCCGCCTTTCATACGGCGACATAATGTTAAATGTCAACGGAAACTCTTAAGATTTTTTGCACCTAAACTCATTATAGAAAGTTTACTAGTTACAAACTTGTAGATTAATTTAAAAATTTATGTAAATGTAATTGATGCAGCACATTACATGCTGTAACCGAAATAAGAATAAAATCTAATTAAAAGTTATCTTTAATTGTAAAACTTTTTGAGGGTGTTAAGACCATTTTCATAAAACAGTTGTAAAGCAGTTGGTTGCCTGTAACTGTGTTAAAAAGTTAGGTATTTATGATGTATATTCCGGAAACTTTTATAAAACAATAGGAGTATGATACATTATGCGGGTTTTACGCCGCTCAACATTAAACCTGAATTTACTAATAAAAACGGATTAGATCATCAACTTGATATTAAAAGCAGTTACAGATAAGTACGTATTTACAATACTGGTTGAAAGCATGTGCACGAATAAAAGGCGGGTAGTTTGCAAGGGGTTGATAATTGTGATTTATTGTTCTGTGCCAGTAGGCGGTTACGGCCTGCAGACCGTGATTACTCTGTATTAATTTGTGATGTGACTCTAGTAATCCACTCGTACTTTCGAGGGTGAGCTTTCTAATTTTTCAATAAAACAAAGTTATCCTAATAACACGTGATCAACTACTAAATTGACCAAGCGCTATGTTTTATGTTTGCATTTGGCCCCGTCATTTATGAATCGATCGAACTATTATCTCTGGACAATTACGGTGATTTCACACAGATATCCTTCTGGCGTCCGCATTGAATATCCCCTGCCATCTAAAAATCTTTTAGGTCGATTAAATTTGTTTTTTCTCGAATAGAAATTCTTTTGTAATTCAGGTAACTGCTAGCAACTCACAACAAAACAACAGTATACGATTAGAAATAGCGAAATTAATTCCCGTATTTAACTATTTATTGATTTCAACGGAGCGATCTCCACGGCCAGCATATTAAGGACTATAAATTGACAAACAAACTCTCAAACCCGCTAAATTTTTATTAACCAAAACCAAAATTACTATAGGAGAGCACGTACTGGTGGGACAATACTCGCCAGCTGCTTCGAGTCCATTATTAGATATATAGAAATGCAAATCAAGCTCAATCCTCAGATCATTTATAGTTTTGTATTGTTGTCCGTCCGTCCGTGTGCGCTACAACTTTTTTTAAATGTGGCCGATTGTGTTGAAATTTGGTGTACGGGTACTTTGGACATTAAGGACGGACGCTATTGATTTTCAGGAAGCTGGCTCAACAGAAACAAAAGTTATACAACTTTGAGTGAATCGGGAACAGGAAAAACTGCGCGCTCACTATAAAGAAATCAACATATTTCATTCCCTAGGTCATGTATCGAGTTCGGACTTTCGCTAGATTATTGCCTATAACTCTAAAATGTGTAACCATTCAATATAACTCTTCTCTGTGGTATAGGTTTTAGACCAAAATGTACCCAAAATTATTTTTTACACATAAATTTGGAGTTTTAAAAGTTTTCAAACGCATTATGTTGATGCTGAAAGAGTACACCACGTGTACTTACATTTGATAATCGCATGACTGTGTGATTCAAAGATATTAAATTATTTTCTTGAGGTCACATGGATTTTGATTAAAATATATCAAAATCGTTATTTATGCACCAAGATCTTTGGGAAAAAAACCATGAGCATTATCTCAATGACCAAAACATTAATTTGATCTATTTTTGGCAACCACATGAATTTTGATCACAATAGGTCAAAAGCGTTATTTATGCCCCAAGATCGCTGGGAAAAGACCAAGAACATTACCTCAATGATCAAAACATGAATTTAATCTATTTTTGAATCATGTATGATGGGAGTATCGGCTGCTTACGGGTTTCCGTTATTTTATTTGTATTAATGTTTTATAGAAATACTAAGATACCTTCTGACGGTTACGATAAGCCAAAGCGTCTTCGAACAATGAAAAAAAAAACAATTATACTAAATATTTCAAGACCATCCCACATGCTTGGTGGATAGCGTCAATTTATAGCTTCAAAAAGGAGGAACGGACTCATTCCGACACTGGAGAGAATTGTGGATGATACCTCACTAATTACATTTCCCGTGGGAAACTCCGGAGACCATCAACAGAAAATCAATTTTCATGGACCCCTCTACGACTTGCTGACCTCCTACATCTGCTGGTCGTCATCTAGCGCCAATGCACCTCGCAAATGTGGGTATCCACGCGCTTGCGCAAATTTGTTGTCTTATCCTGTTCCTCCGGGGCATTGCTTCTATGTGTCAATAATAAATTAGGTTGGACACGTCGTCATAGATATGATCAAAAAATTTACGAGAATAAATTGACCACAGTACAGAAAATGGCAATTTTTGTCCCCGCCGCCGAAGATTTGTCAAAATAAACATGAGACAACCTTAGCAAAGCATGAATGATAAATAACAACAATTCTTAACACGGTAAATGCACTAAAAGGATTGAATCTTGCACTTGCATTGCCTATTACGTATGTAAAAGCATCTTTGACCGACACTACGACAATCCAGCCATATACTAAGCTTCCGGGGACAAACATACATAAATCCTACCGACACTAACATTCCAGAATCGATCCTCACAGAACAGTTTTAAAAAAACCACCAAAAAAATTTAAAAAACCTCCCACAAACCAAGCGAAAGAAGTAAGTACCGAAGAAATGCTAAGACCTATTATGCAACACCTAATAGATAAGGCAAAACAACACAACATGACGTATGACCAATTTAAAAACTTCATGGATGAAATGGGCCCTCCAGAAACTCTATGGAAACAGCAAAAAACATTTTAACGATGTAGCAGAATTATTCGAAACACGCAAAGATTTCTACAACCTCCTCGAACACCAAAAAGTAAAGTACAGATTTAGTAAGATTATCACCAATTGAATGAATGGCATACCGCAAGGATACTTTTCAATGTGGCAATAAACACCATCGTCCAAGAAATCCCGCCACCAATGAAAGCCTGCCTATATGCAGACGAGGTAACCAAAGGAACCTACAGATGACCCAAAAATATAGCCAAAAACTATTACAACGGACCTTATTTTCTCTCGAGGCATGGACAAAACAACAAAGCTTCCGTAAAAAAATAATAAAAAGTTCACTTAAAAAGTCAAAATTTTATTTCAGCCCCCTTTATATGCAACAAGCAGTCTGTAGCATCAGGTTTTAAAAAATACATAATTTTCATAGCCATGTTGATGCAGAGTGTTCTAGTTACCCGTGGATGTTTTGCTGAGAAATGAATGTAAAACGTTTGATTTATTTATTTTATTTATTTACCAACCCAACCTACTATACATTTACAAATATCCATGCCCGATCCTGGATTTGAACCAGGTACCCTTGGTACCGCAGTCCAGCTTCAACTGAACTGAAATTTATGTAAAAGTAGTGTCTTCTATCTCATTTCGTAAAAATCCAACATGGCGCCCATAAAAAATAAGAAAGTAGCATAGCCTCTTTAGCTTCTACATCTAGCGTGTTATGGAAATGCTCTTATCATGACTTCTTATGCACAGACACATAAAGTCCAAAAACCACTGGACGATCGAATTCCTGACTAGCCTTCTACCCCTCACTATGTACTTCTAGTAAATAACGTTCGTGGAGCTAAATTTAAGAAAGCGTTGTCTAATGTAACCCTCCCACTCCTTCAATTTTAATCATGTTTAAACTAGCGAAAAATTAAATTACCTTAACAGTCATCGTCATGTATAAATGGCCACTATTTTGTGTAGCATGTTGCACTATTATCTTATTTAAACAATGTAATCCGAAACATAAAAGTATTCCTCAGGAAACATTGTACGTAAAAGAGGAATTTTTAATTCTGATTGTCAATATAATCTATTCTGACTGGCACTGAGGTTAGTCGATCACTCACCGAAGTATATTACAAATGAAATGATTTTTTCGATTAAATGTAGTTATATTATAGATAGGATAATAGAAAGGGTTACATAATAGGATTGTTCAAAATTAGAGTCCAGAAATGTTGGGTGAATTATATTAAACTCTGCTTTAAACCTAACTTGCCGAGGTAGTATTTATATTAAACCTATTTAAGTTTTTTATTTAATCAAAAAAGGAAGTTAGATTTTCTACTATTTATAAGCAATTGGTGGTTTGCATGCACGCACATAACGATAAGTAATATCGGAACCATTCAATTCTGAATTCGGTATAGCTTCAGGTAGGAAAATTAAATTAATGGTGTCTAGAAGCAGCGTACGTTACAGTGTTGAGCATTTACTGTTGGGTTAAAGTTAAAGAAAGAAGACAGCTTGTTACCTATCTGACAAATGACCGAATTTGGTTCAAGTTGTATATACCTACCGTAATATGATATTACCGCAATTTATAAAACCGTTCAATACCAAAGCAGGTACGGTAACGCATTCTCACCAACACGGTTGCACGTTATCTAGACATAAACGAAGAAAATAAATGAATTTTTTTTAAATCTTTAACAAAAAGTAAGGAAGTTAATGTAGCGTTCGTGGATGTTTCGTTGTAAAATGTTGTATGTCATGCAAATTGCAAACCATTTCATTTTTACTACTTCAAACGGAATAAAATTTATTGCACCGTACAATTCGTTTAAGGAGATTTTTTTACTGTCGCTGATATACAATATTTCTTTACGTAGCCGTAATAAACGTCAAACTATTATTTAAGTGTCACGTAAGTAATAAAATTGGAACAAGAAATTTATATCATAACACATTAATTTAGAAGCTATATAAAAATTGGTATAACTTCAATGAAAACCTTTTAGAAGTTGTTGATTTTATTGCACAATGACGCCCATTAACATAAAATTTTACTGATAGTCGGTTTAGTATATCATAATTTTTGGTTGTATACATTGGAGTGATTTACGAGTGATTGCAAAGATTCTTATCTAAAGGATTGCTATAGGTGCATATTTATTGAAATTTAAATTTGGAGCTTGGACACTTGCCAAACGCTTGCAGGTAATTGTAATGTAATTAATGTAATTAATTTCCAGTGATTAGTACTCATACAAATTGCAAATAATTTTATTTCTGCTGCATGATTTCCAATTTAAATTTCAAACGAAGTCAGTACTACCTGCTTGTTTCTGCTTTAACTAGTCTGAGGGAAAGTAAAGTGTTTGTTCCAATAATTCATTTGTATACATAAGTAACGACCAAATTGAGATTTTTGTTTACATTTTCTTAGAGTACGCAGTTGTCTCTTTTAATCTTATACGTTTATGGATGATAACTTAACTTTATTCCTAACAATTGCAATAAAACGCTTTCAATATTCACTATTCGATAGGTATAGTTCTTAATAGAGATTACAGACACTCTGCAGACAGCGTGTATCTCCTAATTTTCAGACAGAATCTGGAGAACAAGGGGTATGATATTTATTTCTGTGAAAATATTTGTTGTGATTCGGTTACTTCATACAGAAATAAATATTTTTCCAAAATCAAATATATGGGAACGTATGTACAATGTATCTACATAAGCAGCACCCTCAGCAGGCACAACGCATTCAGAATCACACACGGAATCTTCTTACGAGAAAAGAAAATACCGGACAGTTTGAAAATGATGATTTACAACACGATCATAGCACCGAAAATCTTATACGGAATTAACACTTCAGCGCCAACAAGGAGCAACAGACGAACATTGAGGAGGGCGGAGTGGAAGGCACTTCGATCATTTCATACCGAAACCAATTTATTTCCACCCTCCGCTTCCCGAACAAACAAAAAATTTAGGCAAAATTCAACACATTTTGATCTCGGTACCTTCAATAAGGTTGGTTTCTTTTACTTGAATTTGTATTTCCGTATTTGTTTTTCCTTTTAGAAATTTTGTTAGATGCGTAATTTTTCGATTTAATTTTATCGTTTTTTTTTAAATTTTTTCAATTTAGGTAAGGTCCTTAAATACTGGAGATAACGACAAGAGGGGTCTTTTTTTCGCGACGAAGCCGAAAAAACATGTAGTATATAGGGAGTTACCTAGGTAACGTGGGTAATTAAAATGTTGTCTGATATTTTAAGTAGTATAGTCTTTAAGAATTACAATATCAGTACTGTACTGACAAATGAAGGTAACTTTCATAATCCCAACAGGGAGACAAACGAATAAAAATGCAACTAAATGTAAACATATATGCGGGAGTGCATAAATTACGTTAGTTAGTTCCAAGTGCAATTCCTGAGTGGAAAAAATGATAAAATCAACACTGTCCAACGGTCTATGCTTACAAGTATTAAAAAATACATGCGCCATAAGTCCCAGAACAGTTGCGCACCACTAGAGAAACAAGCAAAGAACTTATTGGTCATAATGACAATTTTTCTTCACTTCTGGTTTGTCCTTCACAATTTTTATTTTTGAATATACCCAAAAAAAATATGTTTAAAATACCTACTAACCAGAATTATGTAAAATATACAGGTTGTTCTATTTAAAGGAATCGGAGGTGAAAAAAATTGTCAATATGACCAATGAATTCTTTGCGTTTTACTCCAACTTTACCCTAATTTTGAAAAAAAAAGGTTAATGGACAACCGAGGTATTTAACCGTTCCGGGACCTATGGCGCACTTATATGTGTATTTGTAGTTAAAATTTCCTATTCGATCATGCACTTGCCTTGATTAAAAGTAGTCAAGAAATTTAATATAGATGTTACTTTTTGAATATAACGGCGCATTTCACTGACAATTAGAGTGAAATATTTTTATAACGTACGGTTTCCGCTTTGTTATTTGAGTGGACTTATATGAGTTTGAGTTTAAAGAGTACTGTGCACAAAAGTTAATAAATTGAGAGTTTTAGGTTGTAACGGTTGGTTGTGATTTTGAAGTGTAGGGATTTTGGTCACGTATTAGTATTGCTCGTAGTGTGATTATTGGTTTGCTTTGTCTTCGAGAGCCTTCGGAATTTACACGATTCGAGACCGGTCTGTAGAAGGAAATGTCGGCTTTGTAATTTTATTGACACTTGGAAAGTTGTTGCTTGATGGAAATTGGTTAAAAATTGGGATATCCGTTTGGTTTGACTTGCAGAAATCAGTTTGTCTGGATGCCGATTGCCACGAGATTGACCTTTTCTACATCTATATGGTGCATTTTGGGGTTACGCGGTAATTTATATAGTTATCGGAGTTAGTTGCAACAACTCGTGTTTAGCTAATTTATTTTAAGTCATCCGCTTCTTACTAAAGGTAAGGATTATTCCGAATTTGTGTCTGATTGTTTCAATGTTCCATGTGAGGTTTATTTGTAGCGGTTCTTGTTCCTGAAGTAATCTTGGGAAGGGGTTTTTGTTATATGGTACCGTACCGAATGAGGATTTAAACGTTGGGATATGGATTTATGTATGATGTAACTTGCTTGCTAAGTGTTAATCGCAGAGGACCTTGCGGGTTGTAGTTCATGTCAAATTGGGAGCTGAACTCCGTTGCTAATAATTATTTGAAAGCATCTCGTACTGAAGATCACGCTTTTGAGAGATTACGCTTTTGGAGAATTTGTATGCACCTTTTTGTACAATTCGTAGCGTAAATTGTTGTCAACTTAATAATGTGCCAATTTGGATAATTACTATGGAGTCACCGACAAATCAAGTACCTAGATATCTTGTGTGTGTCTTAAGTTTATTTACATTGTTTTGGGTGAGTTCCAGTGGATGCTTGCTGGAAATTTTACTGTTATAACTGTTCTAAGGTTTTCAATACGGACCTTGATTTTCAATAGACTTTTATTTGATTTTTTTTGTTTAGTAGTTTAGTGACAGGTCTACTATTTTTACGACGTGAGAACTCTCAAAAAGTCATTACGAAAATAGACACTTCCGTTAAAAACACTTTTCATAAAATTGTGTGCAGGTCGTACCTCACAGGCTGTAATTAAAAATTTAGCGGATAAATTTGAGTCAACAGCAGGATCGGTACGCAACATAACATCAAGTGAATGTGTTCTCTACCGGTCGTTGAATTGAAAATATTGCTAGTTAAAGTTTTACTTAAGCTGAATTCTACGGCGTTTATAGCAATCGGGGTAATCCACAACCATTATTTTATGCAAAAATTTGGCTATAAAGCCTTATACAGTGCAGGTCATTCAAAAACCGAATTCACTTTTACTATACCTTTACATTTACAGTATCGACATTTTTTCATCATTGAACAAGATGCTGTTAGATTAAAAAAATTGCTGCATCTGGGCTTCAGGAAATCCTAGAAAGCCTCTTAAACAACCTTTAGGTACATTCAGAGTGTGTCACTGTGTGGTGGTTGGACTCCAGCCCCCTTCCTTCAGAGGTTTGGAATTTCGGATGGAATTATTGAAATAACTTCCGATGGGACACTGCATTGAAACGACAAGTTTAACTAATAGAGGAAAGGGTGCAAATATGGGCTGGTCTTGTAATATGGGCTAGATACGTTTCTCAGCTATTCGATGCAGATTTCTTCATCTGACTATTGCAAACGGTAATTGGTGAAGTAAAATTGTCACCGTAGCGATGGCGCCACAGTGGTAGATGTTTCACACTTTATAATAAATGTTTGTCAGTTACTGTGAGTGTCAAAACTTTTTCGGGTAAGTTTATAAATTCTAGTACTTGAAAATAAACAATAATGTCAAAAAAACGTCTGCGTCACATTGAAGCCCTATAATCAGCCTTTGATGTATGCTAATTAGTTTTCTTCAAATTGACAACTTTTAAAAATAACCTCGTTTGTTGTGTAGCGCGAGCATGTTTGCAATATGGGCTATGCTTCGGTTTTGATTATGGGCTAGTGGCCCATATTTAGATACATGTAAAATGCACTTGAATTACTTCAGGATGTCAAGACAAGAGCTGAAAGAAGCGAAAAAAAGAAAACAATGGGATGAAAAAGATATGGAACGTGCGATAATAGCTGTCAGGCAGCATGAAATGGGTACGCTAAAAGTGTTCAGTAATAACCGCTTCACCGTACAAAAATGAATTGATCCAGTCGCTCAACAAAGTCAAAGGGAAACAAAAAGGTACAGAAGAAGACAAAGAAAACAGAAAAGGAAAAGGAATAAAAAAAGGAAAACATAAGCAAGTTACAAAAGCCACAAAGAACAAAAAGAAGGAATCTGATTCTAGTACCGAGGAAGAGGAGGAATATGTGCCTGCAGATGATGATAGTGATTACAATGAGTTTCCTAATACCCAGTCTCCACAAGACGCAGCTGACGTGACCTGTATGTTTTGCGAAGCACCTTTTGCAGATGATAACCAGGGTGAGATATGGATCAAGTGCCTCATGTGCAATTTGTGGGCCCATAACGAGTGCGCTGGGGCCGAAACAGACGAGTATGTTTGTGATTTTTGTAAGTAATGTTTTCCTAAATAAAAAAAAAATAAAAATCTCTTTTTTTCACACATTTATTACGCATTTTTCGGGGTAGCCCATATTTAGGACCATTATTCAAAAGTCGCAAAAATTCAATTTTTCATTATTTTCGCATTAGTGAATATTTATTTTTCTTTAATCAATCTGCACTTAGGATATGTTGTAACTAATTAATATAGTTATCCTTAGGTACCTTTGGAATTAAAATAGAATGTTTATTTTTTTTTTATAAGCAAAAATAAAATGGGTAGCCCATATTTGCATCCTTTCCTCTAC
>NW_022171927.1:0-17210 GCF_008802855.1 Photinus pyralis
AAAAATTTGGTTTTGCGCATGCGCAGTGCCAACTTTTTTATTTATGGAAGAATTTAAACGAAATTTGATACATAGGCATTTGGGATAAAGGAAAATCAAACGCCAGTTTCAAAATTTGGTTTTGCGCATGCGCAGTGCCAACTTTTTTATTTATGGAAGAATTTAAACGAAATTTGATACATAGGCATTTGGAATAAAGGAAAATCAAACGCCAATTTCAAAATTTGGTTTTGCGCATGCGCAGTGCCAACTTTTTTATTTATGGAAGAATTTAAACGAAATTTGATACATAGGCACTTGGGATAAAAGAAAATCAAACGCCAATTTCAAAATTAGGTTTTGCGCATGCGCCGTGCCAACTTTTTTATCTATGGAACTATTTAAGTGAAATTTGATACTTAGGCGCTTGGAACAAAGGAAAATCTAACATTAGTTTTAAAATTTAGGTTTGCGCATGCGCAGTTCCAACTTTCTTATTTAGAAAAGCATTGAAATGAAATTCTTCTCATAAACTGAAATTGAAGTAGCACGTCAAAAATGGATTGCCCATGTGCAACGCTATCTTTCATATTTGTGGCCGGATTTTTACGATTTTAACAGAAGTTGCATCTTACAAATGGGAAATGAATGCAAGTGGAAATGCGCTTTATGTAAATCGTTTACGATTACTTTTTAACTTGTTAACCATTTCGCTGTTATAACCAGTTTTCCTCAAGATTTGATTTTTTCTAATTTTTTTTTAGAGAAATTAAATCGCGCCGACGGATAAGTTTTGAATTAAGGCATAGACTAAGACTTCTTCCACTGTCACATAATTTTAGTTAGGTACTTTATCGAAAAAATAAAAATTTCGTCAAATGTCGTATTTTTTTAAAATTTTAATTGACACCTCCCTAAACAAATTATAGCTCTGGATAACCGAAAGAACAAAATTTCTACTGGTATAAAGAAAACCACACATTATATAAGAAAATTTCAGAGAAAAAAACAAGTTGAAACTCCCAATTTGTAGAAGAACGCCCGTTTTAGCGGCTTAGATGCTACATCCTATATATTCAATGTCCTCCACATCGAAAACCATGGATCCAAACCTCAATCCTACAATGAATTTTGGAGTTTGAATTTTGAATTTGAAAATAAAGAGTCAGAACTGTAATTAACAACAAACGGATTAAGATTCAGCAGGACCTTTAGTCTAAATTACTCGCAACTAAAATATCGCAAAAAATACCCCGCGCTTTTTTAGAGTTAGATATTGTATGATTTAAAATATTCACTATACTTTACGACATAGAATGCACATTAATAGTTCTTATCGAACTATTAATTTTTATTGTTTATCTACGTAGCTGTTGTTTATGTATGCAAAGCAAGATTGTATCCGCGTTTCCTAGAATTAATCGTTTTATGGTTTTGCGTTTATAAATGCGAATACTGTACACTGTTTTCTTTTTATACATTTTCATGTGACCGGATTAATTCGCATAACGTATCTTCTGTGATTACATGTACAGGGTGTCTCTGTTTGAGTAGGATTGCATGGCTAACTCTTTATTGAAGACTAAAATTGCTTTTACAAAATTTACAAAAACTGGGTCCGATTAAAAGTTACTAAAAAAACTAAAACCCCGATTAACAAGAAATTAAATATCTCCACAATTATAGAAGTTATGAAAAAAAGTTTAAAGAGAAAGTTTTCCACTTCGATAGGTCAGACCTCGAGCCAGACTCAAAAATGAAAATCAAGAAGACGTCTGTGCACATATTAACATTAACTTTATTTTTTTAGAAATAATCTCGGAAATAATTAATAATTTTTTTGGAAATAATTATTTTTATATTTTAATCAAGTCACTTAATTAACTTTTTTAATCAATTTATTTTTTCGTTAGTTGTTCGTAAGTTCTCTTTCATTGTTAAATAAAGGAGAAACTTTTTAACAACTTAAAAATTCAATCTTTCGCTAATTATGATTATAAATTATAAAATTGTTTCATACGGAGGGAAAACATATACCGCATCAAAATAAGGTCCGTGAAGTTGGAGTGTCGACTTGAAAGGAATTAAGTTCCAAGTATCTCATAATTTTGTACTCATTTTGTGCTAATTTGTGCTGCCAATTTAAAATTTTGTGCTCATCAGGGTAATGAGTAATTCAACTTTCTCTGATGACACTCCAACTTCACGCTTGAGTGTCAACATCGATATTTTCAAAATTTTCTTTTACTATAATTTTGTGCTCATTTTGTGCTAATTCGTGCTGCTAATTTAAAATTTTGTGCTAATCAGGTTAATGAGTAATTCAACTTTCTCTGATGACACTCCAACTTCACGCTTGAGTGTCAACATCGATATTTTCAAAATTTTCTTTTGCTATAATTTTGTGCTCATTTTGTGCTAATTTGTGCTGCCAATTTAAAATTTTGTGCTCATCAGGTTAATGAGTAATTCAACTTTTTCTGATGACACTACAACTTCACGCTTGAGTGTCAACATCGATATTTTCAAAATTTTCTTTTACTATAATTTTGTGCTCATTTTGTGCTAATTTGTGCTGCTAATTTAAAATTTTGTGCTCATCAGGTTAATGAGTAATTCAAATTTTTCTGAAGATACTCACTGTAGTGTCAGTTAGTTGGATATTGCCATCGCCGTTTTTTTGGAAAAAATTTCATCAAATGTCGACATTTTAGATCATTTTAAGCAACTTCTAAATAATAAAATTTTTCTGCCTGTGGGTACGTACCGTACGTACTATGTACAGTGTGGTCCAATTTCGATGGGATTAAGTGGGTAATTTTCTTATTAGCGCAGATAAACGAAAACGGTTTTAGTACTCGTGTCCTTATTTTTTATGCTTATTCCATTACCTTTGCCGGAAATAAGCTGCCGTCTTTTGTTTTTTCACTAGAGAGAAAAAGTGAAAAATGTTGAAGCTAGAACAAAATGGCTTTAGCATTATTCAATCAGTTTTTAATGTAGATAACCAATGTCGTCAGTCGTTTGTTTCTAGACCTTTTAATAACCAACTTTTTATTTATTTATTATTGTCTTTATTTTATAGTGGGCGGAGTGTTAGCTAATTGGCTACTCTTTCCACAAAAAAACTTTTGTTATTATCTTTCAGGCAAGATGTATTAATAAGCAAAATTTATTGTAAAAAGCTTATTCTTGAAAATAAGTATGATGTATTATACATTTTAGGAAAGCTCGTAAAGCAATAATTTTTTTTAAACCATGGTAAATTGTAACTTCAATTAAAAAAAATCAACTTTGAGTTACAACGCAGTTACTAAAAGAATTAGAAACAAACAAATCGTACAAAAGAAATAGGGCTGAATTTGTGTTTATGAACTTATAACATTAATCCGAATTATAATTGAATTTTGTGATAAAATGGTTACCCAATTTTCGTGTATAATTAGTCGTAATGACAATTATCAGGCTGAAGAACGGAATGAAGCCTGTGAATGCGGTATCTGTTTGCACAGCTTGCAATCTGTTTTATTTTGATAGATTTACTATTCTTAAATGTTTTCTATTTTTTTAATGGTAGAACCTAGATTTTAGCGCATTTTTAAACTTATGTTGGAAGGCGCAATTATGACCACTTTCTCCGTCCGGCCATGCGAGGGCGCCACTGCTCCTACAGTTTTCAATATATTTAGTTCGTTCTTCTTGAATTCGGTAGCTCTGTTACCTCATGACGATAAATGTGCGCATGCGCAATATCAATTTTCTTATTTATTAATATATTTTGCTGAAATTTTCACCACCTTTATAGTAAAGGCAAACATATCGCATATGGTAAAAATCAGGTGTGCGCATGCGCAGACTGCACAATGCCCGCATCCTTTTTTTTATAGATATTTTTTGGAAAATTTAACCACATTCTAGTAAAGGCAAACGTCCCATATTAGATATGCGCATGCGCAAACCGCCCAATACTAACTTCCTTATTTTTAATTATAGATGCTTCTAATAACGAAAAACATAGGTCACATAACAATGGACTATGGAAGTCCCGAATAATGCATGAAAAATGCTCGCAATTTACTCGCCTTAGGCCCAAACCTCTTTACTTTTAACTTTTATGTCCACAGTAAGGTGCCTTTTGCGGCTTCGCTCTCTTTTTTTTATTACTCTCCCTTGAGCTACATCCAGGGGTGTATTTCCCACAAGGCGGACTAGTTGCGCGCCTAGAGCGGCAAATTCTAGGGGTGGTAAATTTTGGAGGAAACATTTTGAGTATTCACCAGTTTTGGTTTTGTTTAGCAAGAAGCATGAAGCGTAGAGACCACAAATTTAAATATCTGATTGTTTGTTGATGAGCGGTAAATACGGCACCAGGAATAAAACAAGGAAAGGAGTATGTAGCGTTCTTTTCTTACCAATTGATATTCCAAATTTATATTCCTTATATACTTCGAATTTTACTCGTTGATTGTTGAGTGAGAAATAGCAAAGAGGCGCAACTATAATGTAAAATTGCGATACATATTCCCGAAGCTTCCCGTGCCCACAGTCCACAGTGGGAGGGGTGTGAGTGTGTTAGACGTGCGACTCTGATGCTTAAAGGCCCCCCAACAACACAAACCGATTGAAAACCAATGAAAGAGCGTTGGACTATAATTCCGGAGGTCGGGTGTTCGAACCTGGATTGAGGTGAATTTTTCATCTGTGGCAGATACCTAGGACCAGTTGCGAGCATTCTGCCGGCTACTCTGAATGACGTTTTTCTGCAGTTTTCCTAATTCGTAAGGTAAATACCGGAGTAGTATAAAACAACTTAATACCTTCTCTGCAGAGGCACCTCTAAAAAGCACTATGCGGGTCACTCTGTAATTGGGCGTAAGCCTGTTGAGGGCCTAGAACAAGAGAGGAATAGTAAATAAATAAATAAACGCTGCTACATCTGCGGAAATCGATTATTCTTTACCAAATTGCCGATGTACTGAAGCATCTTGCAATAAGCCTCATCTCAATTAATCGAGTTGCACCTCTCTATATTTCTCACCCCATCTAGGTATTCCCTCTGTAAACCCGTTTAGTTTAGATGCCAGTCATTTCTATAGTATATTTGTTATTACCATAGTTCTTTGGTTCGCCACTAGAGGTCGTGATCTTCTTTTTTTTCTACATACGCATGTCCTATACTTCTTCCTTTCAGAGACGATCTGGATCTGGGTTAATTGCGTGCAAATTTTTCTCGATACGCCATTACTTTTTACTTGACTTTGTGTCAATCTGTTTTGGCTGTGAACATATTTCTATTGAGTGTTTTTCTCTATTTCTGATGTGCTGTGGCTGTGCTCCATTGAATACGCTTTGCAAGTAATTAGTGTGAGGTATGTACTTCAGCATTTTTCTTAATACGTTTTTTAGGGTTTTATCTTCCCTCAAGGTTCGCTCAAACTTCTCTCTTAACTTCTTATCATTTTCTCTTCTGGATTACTTTTACGTTATTCTCTACCTGGATATTTCTTACGCAGAACGTGGATGACATCGCAATTTTACCCATAGAACAACAATTTACCTGGACCCGCCATCTTAGCGAAATTGACATTGGCAACGTCACGTGAGACGACATTACATAACCTTCTTCGAAAATTTACACCTGGAGATGTACCTAATTGTTCATTACTAACTGCAAGTATTTGCGAAACCTTTTGGAGAATATTAGCTTTCTATCTTTACACCATCATATTCATTTTCTATGAATATCTTTACAATTCTTTCGGTGTCTAGAATATTATGGGTTTCCAACTTAGACAATACAGTACATGGACTGCTAATTAGCAGTACAAATTAGCACAAAATGAGCACAAAATTATAGTAAAAAAAAATTTTGAAAATATCGATGTTGACACTCAAGCGTGAAGTTGGAGTGTCGTCAGAGAAAGTTGAATTACTTATTAACCTGATGAGCACAAAATTTTAAATTAGAAGCACAAATTAGCACAAAATGAGCACAAAATTATAGTAAAAGAAATTTTTGAAAATATCAATGTTGACACTCCAGCGTGAAGTTGGAGTGTCATCAGAAAAAGTTGAATTACTCATTAAGCTGATGAGCACAAAATTTTAAATTATCAGCACAAATTAGCACAAAATTATAGTAAAAGAAAATTTTGAAAATATCAATGTTGACACTCCAGCCTGAAGTTGGAGTGTCATCAGAGAAAGTTGAATTACTCATTAAGCTGATGAGCACAAAATTTTAAATTAGCAGCACAAATTAGCACAAAATGAGCACAAAATTATGAGATACATGGGACTTAATTCCTTTCAAGTCGACACTCCAACTTCACGGACCCATCAAAATATACCCAAAGAATGTAGTATTGCTGTAGGGCGTAGGCGAATGATACAACTTCGTTTTAATACGGTGATTAAAGCTATATAGAACATAAACAAAAGCGCAATGTTGGACAGAACCACCGATAAATCAAAGTATTAGTTCGGGTGTCCACCGGGTCGGAGCGACCAAGATCGGTGGCATTTGAATCGTCCGATAAAATCGCGCACCTGCATTTCTACTGAAATATCGATCGATCGATCGAAAAAACTACTTTTGGTCATACACTACATAGATTTAAATTATGGTTCATGATTTGCAAGTTCAGGGGTACTAATGAAAACACCTCTGTTCCTATTCCTTATGCATGGATGTACCCAATAACTTTGGTGGCGAATTTTCCTTCTTCTGTGGTACAAAAACGTTACTCCTTCATCTTTCTCATCGAAGAATAATGTCAATCCGATCAAAATCAATTAATCAGCCCGATCAATCTAGATAAACAACTACAGTTGGACCGATTTTCGTCGTCCCGAAGTGGTGAACATCCGGCCTCTAGTTCAACGATTTTTTGTTGAGGAAATTTGATCGAACTGTCTGAATCCTTTTGCTGTATAAGTGTATATATAATACGGAGTATAATATATTATATATAAATACGATATAAATATGTTGTTTTTTACATATACTCTTAAATCAAGAGTCGAAAATGTTTGCTTCAACGCTCCGATTCTCACAAAATCTGTAATCTGTCTTTCGATTTTTTGAAGGCCAACCATAAATAACACAGAAGTGTGAAACTAAATGATTTACTTACATTTTTCGATATACCAAATTTTTCGAGAACGAAACATTTTAACCCCGATTCCCACTGAACAGACTCATGGCGGAGACCTGACTGACGTGGAGAAGATGTGAGGCAAACAAACGACATTGAAAAGGCGACACTGTAACATGAAATACGTTGACCCTGGTTTTGTAGTTAGATTGAGGCCATCATTGAGTAAGTTCACCCTTTGTTTTCCAGATATTATCAACCACGCTTTGTCCTGTGCACTTCTGTTTCAATAATCAGGAGTATAATCATATAGGCAATGTTATTTTTCAATCAAATCACAAAACTGTACATTGAACTCGACGTCGCGTCGTGACGCATCGTGGTTGAAGTAAGTACTGACTTGGAAGAGACGCCACTACACATACGCCATTAGCGACTTGGAGAGACGCGGCGGTGGCGGGAAGGCGGCCGACCGTGCCACGTCGCGTCAGTGTGCGCCATACCTACCTCGTTTGTTTGCATGGGGCAGCGCGGAGGGACATAAGTCTGTACCACGTCTCCGCTATGCGTCTGTTGAGCGTGAACTGGCCCTTAGGTACTTTATTTATGGGAAGATGTTTGTAAAACCTTGTATGCTGCGTGAATTCTCTTAAACTTTATAAATATTTACATAATCCCGCACATGCGATTGTCTTACGACTTCTGGAGTGGGGGAATTTTTAAACATGTCAACAGTCAGGTGTGTTGCATAAATAACTTTTGCTACAATTTTAATAGTGGTAGTTTTTTTCAATATTTGCAAATCGATCAAATCGATCGCGTATATCGCACATGACAAAATGGGAGAATAAAGTTCAAATTTGAATATCTCGACAAGGGATTGTCAAACATTCTCTCTCGAAAATCTTATGCGATCTTGTCCTCTTTGCGATCATGGCAATAGTGCGGTCAGTCGTAGCTTAAAAACAAAGCTCCTTTTCTAAATATTTGAACTGACAAAAAGATTTAGCAGCTATAGCTTTACTCGTGCAGCCTCATAGAAGGAACATAAGACAAATTCTGTGTAGTGCCCTTATTCATGAACATGCTGATATATTGGCAACCAACAGTAGAAGAATGATGAAGACAATCGGAAAATTTGAAGATCAACTGGTTTGAAGATACATGTTTTAGTAGTCTACTCATTCCTTCAAAACTTTCATTACTTGTAAAAATCATGTAAGATCATCTTAGTAGGATGGCGTTAATGTGATTTTATAGTAATCAGCCCTGCGATGTATCAGAAACGTCAAACTTACCAGGTTTACAGGTTATCTGGCAAAAAAACGTTATTTTGCGCTATTTGGTATGGGTAAAATAACTTTTTCTACAGATTTTAACGTTAGTGATACACCACAGGGCTGAATTTTTCAATTGTTCCTCGGTGTGTAGGTAAAATGGGCACTAAGTATCATTTAAATTCGAATTCAGTTATGGAAATGCTATTTTCCTTGAACACCAAAGCGCTTAATTTACAGTACGTGCTGCATTTGTATACTCTTTATCACTTTAACTTTTAACAAAAATTAATCTTAATGATACATAATAGACGTAATTATATCGTATGTATGAAATTATATTCGCAATAGCAGAGGTATTGCGTCAGCGGACGTGGGTGCATATTAATTTAAGTTGCGCTAGCTTTCTCAATATGGAGACCAAACTATCTACAAATTGGGGCAATATTCGAAAACTTCCTCATACATTCCTATCATTAAGAAACCTGGGTGCTTAAAATTTGTACGAACCTACGACCATTTTAACTCCTTTACTGATACTGTTTTAATTTGAAGCGTTACCTCGTTTGGAATATTAATTGGTCAAATTTTAAGTAATGAAACATGCCTTTGATAGTAGCTAAGATTTTGACAAGGAATATTCATTATACACGGTGTTTTTTAAGGTGGGCCATAGGGAAATTTACATTGCAGCAATTGTTTCACTTATAGCTTCCTCGCGAATCATCTGCCACAGTACTGTAGAAATTGTTTCTAAATCAACAAATTATCCAAATCAGATAAATAAACGTATAAGATTACAAACGGTGCTCGAATTGTTTTCCACCGGCATGTCAGTAAAATAACTAAGCGCAAGGCCAAGATTTGAGAACAATTGGCGCAATGTAAATTTCCCTATGGCCCATTTTAAACAACTCAACGCCTTTAATTGTCGCATGGCTCATCTTAAAAAAACACCCTGTATGTATTCCACATCCTAAAGGTTAAACGTCTGTTTTCATTATTCCGCTCTTTATTTTGTGATAAGTACTGGTAGGCCGTTTTAGTGTATGAAGAAAGGTACGACGCTTCACACGTATTTAACATATAATATTGTACAGTTTGTCTCTTTACAGTGGGCAATGGGAATATATCGAACTTGTAAAATGACACCAAGAAACTGACAAATACCAACGTTTCGAACAAACGTTGCGGAAGAAAAGTACATAGATATATGATCTGGTAGCCAGTGCCCCATAAACAACCCATATAGAGGTCAGTGTAAAGTCCATCCATACATTATGGTTTTGATTTGTTACACGTCAATAGAAAAAACACCTTACTGTTTGGATGGCGTTTCGGTCTAGGTGCTGTGAAAGAAAACTCCAGAGGGCTGTGCTTTATTTGCCTTACCTTAAAAAATTGCTAAAAAAGTTATTGTAAAAAAACCAAAAACTGTTTTTTACAATGTTCCATAATTTTACACTTTTGACGTTTATTAACATCGTTTATAACTCGGTTTATAATTTTGTATTGCTGTCTGTGTGTTGGTCTGTCCGTCATTTCCTTTGTCTGTCCGTCTATCTGTCCGTGTGAACGATACCTTTGTTTAGAAATGTCCGATCGCTTTGACATCTCCGTTAGTTATGAACTGAATTGCATGAAATTCAATATGGGCAGAGCTTCAGCCATATAATACGCAAAAGTTGAGTCGAATGGATTCAAAATTCACAGTGCTCTTTTCGCATCTCGACCATTTATAAACCGAATTGCAAACTTTTTTTATTTATAAAAGTATTTAAATGAAATTTGATACATAGGCACTTGGACTTAAGCAAAATCTATCGCCAGTTTCAAAATTTGGTTTTGCGCATGCGCAGTGACAATTTTTTTATTAATGGAAGCATTTAAACGAAATTTAATACATAGGCACTTGGAATAAAGCAAAATCTATCGCCAGTTTCAAAATTTGTTTTGCGCATGCGCAGTGCCAACTTTTTTGTTTATGGAAGCATTTAAATGGAATTTGATACACAGACGCTTGGAACAAAGGAAAATCTAACGTTAGTTTCAAAATTTAGGTTTGCGCATGCGTAGTTCCAACTTTCTTATTTAGGAAAGCATTGAGATGAAATTCTTCTCATAAACTGAAATTGAAGTAGCACCTCAAAATGGATTGCACGATTTTAACAGAAGTTGCATCTTACCAATGGGAAATGAATGCAAGTGGAAATGCGCTTTTAAATCGTTTACGATTACTTGTTAACTTGTTAACCGAGTTGTTAACTATGTAAGCATGTTGATATTTATCTTTTACATATTTTTTGTAATTCAACAATTTCCAAAGCTTCTCACTAATTAATAGGCCATTAAAAATTATAAACAATTGAATTTATAAAAAAATTACTCCAAATAAAATAAAACAAAAACTTAAAAAAATCAAAGTCAAAAGTTTAAATAAAAATAAGAGAAAAATAATTATTTCAATAAATTTTCAAGACCACATCTCCCAGGAAATTGTTGATTCAGCCATTCTTTAACGTTTATAGCAAAATAAGGTAGGACACCATCGTGCTAAAACCACATTTCTTCTACGATGTGCACCGGAACATTTTGAAGAAGAGCAAAAAAAAAGAGTACTTAAATTTACTTTAAAGTAAAGAGCACCGTTTAAAATATGTTATTCAAATTCTATTTTTCTAACGCAACAATCAACAACAGAATTGCAAATTCAATAAACTAAACTGACAGATGTTATTTCATTTTATTTTGTGTTAATATTTTCTAATATGGTTTTCGTGGCTTACTATTCAAATTGTTTTATTTGTAAGTTCACGCATTGGTTTAAATGCAAATTCATTATTTTATCTTTTAAAATGGGCTACGACAATGAAGAGTTTCTGTTTTGTTTTGTTGGGGGTAAATGTTTTATCATTTGAATTGGTGTTCTTAACGGAACGGCCTACTGATTACTGATGGGCAAAAATACTGAATTATTAGAAATTGTTAAATTACAACAAAATAGGTAAGAGATACATACCAACATGCTTATATCGTTAGAAAGGTAATAACATTTTGCATTTCATGCAAGAAACAAAACTTCGTAGTTCCATTTAAAATAATCAAATTACTTGTGATTGAAATTTTGAAAATTGACGGAATGATTTCTTTTAACACAAAAAAAAAGTTTAACTTTAGCTGTTCAGCGTGTGTTAGTACATTTTATGATTAATACCACTGCAAAGTCACGGCCTTCTAAGTTTTATGATAACTGCGATATTCAATTTTTACTGGATATCTACTTTTTGAAGAAAGGACAACTGCGGCTAAACTACTTATTTTAGATATCATGTGTAATACATAGTCACACTAAAATTGACCAAGGAACCGAAATATGTAATAACAAACAGGGGGTTCTATTTTAAAAAATGCTACTTTGATATAAATCACCCTGTATAACAATTGCGCCACCAAACTTCGCGCTCATCTGCAAAATAAGTAATAACTGTTCCCGCACTAACAATGTAAATAACTAATTTCATTTTTTTTCTATGGCGATCGTTTTCGGGATATACTAGCGTCTCATCAGCACGCCTAGCTGAAATTATTTTTCCAATAAGATATACATTGTTGAAGTAATTTATCTATCATATGTCCGAGATATCTTCATACTGCCCTGACATTGAATTTAATCATTGTTCAAATGTGATTTTTGATAAAACGATGTTACGGTTTTTATAACATTGTGGTTTGCTTTGTCAATGTAGTTATTCATCCGTGTATCCGCCACATGTCCACAGATTTACCTATGCTTACGTTTACATTATTTAATTAAAAAATGATGCAAACATTTGTCAGCTAACCTGATCTACTTCTAGCCATCCTAGGAATCTTAAGAGGGTAGTATAAGTCCGTAAAATAAGTAAGTTCGCATATTGGATTAGCCATTAGCGCGTATATTAATACCGCGTATGAGGTTATAACATCTTTGCCGTTCTAACACATGGCATTCGGGTTAGAAAGCAAATGGGTATCTAGTTTTACGAACCTCGGGCGGTCAACTTAAAAATGGGGCTCACGTAATTATAAGAGTTTTAAATACAGGTTGCTGCGCCAAAAAGAGATAACAACAGCTAAGGCCTTTTACGGACTATAGTAAGTAATTTGGTCATCATCGGAGCTAAGGTCGAAGTATACTGAAATATTACGTTGTTTTTTTTAGTAAGGGCCGTTTGAATATACAGAGTACGGCACTGGAATGTGACACATTTTAACGCGGCACTGTCTGACACATGAATGGGTGGGGGAGTTCTGTTTATGAATGATGTGTTTGTTATTGTAAACCTCTCGCCAGGAAAGATTGCCGGTCACAGAAGACCTGATCCCGGTCTTCAATCTGTATTTTTCTAAAGATGTGAGCGACTTCCGGGATAGGATCGTGCCAACGTTGAACGAAAAGTTTTTGCGTTCAACATTGGCACGATCCTATTCCGGAAATCGCTCACGTCTTAAAAAAAACAAAGTTTGTAAATTGACACAAGGTGTGCTGTGACCGGCAATCTTTCCTGGCGAGAGTTATATGCAGTTTAGTAGGTATGGAGGATTGGCCGGTAAATTAACGCGTGTTCGGCGCGACGGTTTACATTGAAAAGGTTATTACGGTTCAAAGACGATTTCGGGCTGAGTTTAATATATCCCAAGACGTGGTCGCATTCCATGGCGGGGCATTATTTTGCAATGGTTTAAGAAGTGGAATGCGCATGGAACTGTCTGTGATAGGTTTCCTGGGTCTCCCGTACTGTGCGAACGCCTAACTTCGAGGCGCAGTTATGAACCACGTGCAAGAAAATATTAAAAAATGTATAGGGTTTAATGGTGGGCTTTAAACTCTGTAATTTAAAAAAAAAATAATAAACTGTTAAAAACTGCATTCAATGAGTATTATTCTTCAGATTTACTTCTTTTTACAACAAAATTTCTAAACACCGCATTGTAGCGAAATTCCACTGCCGGACCCTGTATAAACGAAAGCCCATTTTCAAAAACCAAATTTATTTGCAAATTCTACATTTCTATAGGTATTTTTTCCGTTTTGTTTTTATTTTCAAATTACCCTTACACATGATTCAAATTCGAAAGAAAAACTTCAATTACAGCACTATGATGTCCAATAAGGGGATTTTATACATGTTTTTACGACTACGTCAATTTTGACCAAGGTAAACTCAATGCGCCCAATTTCCTTGGAAAAACCTCAAAATGCTATGAAACAAAGTCCAACAAGTAAATTTCATGCACCGGTGTACATCTTTCCACAAAAGGTGTCAACAATTTCAGCTGTAGGTATATACCAGGTCTTCTAACTAAAATCCACACTGATTTTCTTATTATAGGAGCCATATGAAGCCGATGAACTTAGCAGAGTATCGGTTTCGCAAGATATACCACAAAATAATATTTTTTAAATGGAACACCCTTTGCCTTTTTACATATACAAATAAAATAACCTTCTAGATTTAAAAAATCTTTTAACACACAACTAATAACAATAAAAATACAGCAAGTATAAATTGTGCACAAATGTTGTGCAGATAAATTCCATTTTGTTAAACCGAAATAGCTTAGTAAGTAGTTGATAGGTGATAAGGTAGTAGCATGCTATACATATTATATTACATATGTATGTATATGGGGAGGGGACACATAAAATAATATACTATATATCAAGGTAGAGAAGTCCAGTATTATTGCCTGAGCACCAATCATCTCGAGGCGCTTGCGCCGAGGGGTGTAAGGTGCGGGGTTCATTTCGATGCATTATGCGGGTCACTCTGTAATAGGGCGAAAGCCTGTAGAGAGCCCAGAACAAGAGAGGGGCATTGAATAAATGGGACCTTTCATTACAATACCATGAAGGGTAGAACGTGTGTTCACCTCCCCCCCCCATCCGCATGTTTAAAATTGCCCGTGGCGTATGGAAAATCTGCAGAGTGAGATGGATATTTTAATTCCTATTTCGAAGTAATATAGATTGAACTTTACGAATCGTCCAACGTTATTTAAGGAAGGTATTGCAGTTGGGGTACAAAATATAACCCCCCCCCCCTTCTTTGACCGAACTTATACATTTTGAAGCACCAGGAATCGAAATCAAACAAAATCTCGATGATGTCGATCGGTCTGTCTGTCTGTCTGGACTCTCATTTCCGCTGAACCGATTGGAACCAAATTTGGTACACATATTCTTAGACATAAAAGGGCAGAATCGCGCATGCGCAGGTGTGGGAGTGGTATCTGTACCTTTCCTACGTAGCCTCTAAAATTACCACTTATAAATAACAATTATATTACTTTTATTGTTAACTTATCTACACATGACACGAATATCTACAAATCATTCAAGAATTTCCCAATGGAATACACCGATCTATCGAACATAATACAATCACACATTTGTTTATAGTAAGAATTTCATATACAGTTAATCCGTTTTAAGCTAGAAGATTGCAATTCGAAGTTAGCTAGATCTTCATAATGTTAATCTGTGCATTGTACAGTGATTTGCTGTACTAGCGAGTAGCGAGATAATGCAAATGTGAAACCCCGTGGCTGTTACTGAGTCAAGTTGCGAATACAGCGGTGAATCGGAATCTTGCTACAAAAATATAGTCTCGAGAACCGTATTTACGAAGGGCAATTTCTGCAAATATCAATCCGACTCCGACATCTTCTTAGTCTATAAGCATTTATTATTAAAACATGAAAAACAAACTTACGGCCGGTTGCAGGAACGCGAACTACCTATAATCAAAATCCTGCATTATTTGCCATTGCCAAATCTGAGTTTAAACAAGAATTTTGTCATTTGATTGGCTGCCTACTGCAATATAAAAGATATAAAATCAATCAATAATCAAATGTCCTAATACCGGATTAAACAATAATCCTGGATGATTTTTTTTTGTGCAACTGGGCGTTAAACAAATAAATACCTCATTTGCCTGTCTAGGTTAGAATTCACTTAAAATGTGGTGCGTACCATTGAATGCATTTTTGCTTAACGTGCAATTTTTTCTTGACTATTAACTACATCTATTGCAAGAAAACTGGATTTGGAATGTGTTAAGTTCTTGGTGTACTAAAAATCAGTAATAACACATAAACTTTTACGCAATTTGATTTGACATCTGATAATTTGAGTTGAAGAACTGCCAACCTATAGATGAAAAGTTACCAAAAACATGCCAAAAACAGTGTTACAATGGACGTCTTTGTGATACTGATTTTGGCGAAAACAGTTGTACAAAAAAGCCATTGTAACACCGAAATAGAAAAAATAAGTTATCATATTACTTTCAATTTATTGCGAATTTCTTATGGACTAAGTATGCATTAATTTACATTCCATACTTTGTATGCATTGGCTTAGGTACTTGGGGCAATTACCAGTGCATCCCAAATCTTTTAGATCCCGGGGGCGGTCCTTGTATATAAATAATGTATATTTTTGTTTTTTTTCTGTTGTCTGAACTAGTTGCATTTTGCCACATGTACTGGTAACGTAGCTACCTGGATTCTGTAATCTCAGAACAGCTAAATAACGGCATTATATTTTCAGTCTGGGCCTAATTTGTCCAATTGTTAAATAATATGCCATGTAAGTGTGACGCGGTTCTGAAAAACGAGTACATTATTTAAAGCAACTGTATATCCCATGTTCGTATACAATTTGTATGTTTTATCTATGTGCATAGAATGACCTTGTTTATTGATTAGTAATACGATACCTCTGTTTTTAATATATATTTTTATATGAATGTGCCTTGAGCTACATTCACGTTACTAAGTATACTTTTTTCTGTGAAAGTGCTTTGTGATATTTGCAAAACTATTGTTATTCCAAGGTGAAGTAGAAGTATAGATTTCGAAATGACACACACCTTCGAGACAATGTCGCACTCTCTCTGTACCTAATGTTGATCATTGCCGGTTATAATGAATTTTTGACGTGTGATGAATCGAATGTAAAAATATTTTCCTTTGTATCAGAGTCACTTACGAAATTCGAACACGAAGTTGTAATTTACATAACAAATACAAACACCTCAACACAATGGAGGAAGGAACAATACCGTCTTTAGAAAGTAAGTAAATATATGTGAACTTAAATAGCCCAAAGAAAGTGAATCAATGGATATTACACATTTCTGGTTGTTTTGTAACAGAAGAAATGTATATGCATGCAAAACCATAAGCTGCTGAAGTGAAACTGTATCTACACCTAATAAATGCAAAAATAATCCTTTTCGTCCATTTACGTAAAGTCAGATTGTATCTGAAAATCAATTACGCCATAGGTTTACTCAAGTTTAAAACTTTTCAGAATGTAACACCAGATAATTTAACAGGGGTTAGTGAAAATGGTTTCAATCTATAATTTAAGTTGAATTTACTTGCGCAAACCGCTGAGCAATTAGATATGTAAATTTATTCCTTACCTTTACCTAAATAAGATTATTGTCGGAAAATTACAATCAGTACAATATTGTATACGGAAAGGATTCAGTATTTTTTGTATACATATTTTTAATACTATAGTCGATTCTGTTGATGAAACAGGTTAACAAAGTTAGCGGTGCCCATTTACGCATTTATTAATGTTATACGTACTGCAATATGCACAATTGAATGCTAGTAAAAACAGATTTATTTCAAGTTTGGTTTGCATAAAAAACATCATTTTTTCTTAGTTAGGGGAAGTGGGAAAAGTAGGTATGCATATAGGGTGGTACGTACATGGCGACGCCGCTATATATTTTAACAATTATGTAAATACAAAAATCACTGGTGAAGCTGTGGCCTTTCGGGTCGAATAACA
>NW_022171928.1:0-916 GCF_008802855.1 Photinus pyralis
GTTTCCTTCTCGTCTAAAACTTAACGTAATTTTCTAGAAAATTAACACCTGTGTGTATATGGTCGGTTGCGGGGGTTGTAACTTTTGTTGTACACCAAATATTTTGAATTTTTTGATAGATTATGTTTAAGTACACTAGAACCAACCCTTAAAGGGCCCTCTAACAATAAGTTTCCTTCTCGTCTAAAACTTAACGTAATTTTCTAGAAAATTAACACCTGTGTGTATATGGTCGGTTGCGGGGGTTGTAACTTTTGTTGTACACCAAATATTTTGAATTTTTTGATAGATTATGTTTAAGTACACTAGAACCAACCCTTAAAGTGCCTTCTAACAATAAGTTTCCTTCTCATCTGAAAGTTACGTAATTTTCTAAAAAATTAACACCTGTGGGTATAGAAATGGTCGGTTGCGGGGGTTGTAACTTTTGTTGTGCACCAAATGTTTTGAATTTTTTGATAGATTATATTTAAGTAAACTACAACCAACCCTTAAAGTGCCCTCTAACAATATGTTTCTTTCTCGTCTGAAACTTACGTAATTTTCTAGAAAATTAACACCTACGTGTATGGCAATGGTCCGTTGCGGGGGTTGTAATTTTTGTTGTACACCAAATATTTTGAATTTTTTGATAGATTATGTTTAAGTACACTAGAACCAACCCTTAAAGTGCCTTCTAACAATAAGTTTCCTTCTCATCTGAAAGTTACGTAATTTTCTAAAAAATTAACACCTGTGGGTATAGAAATGGTCGGTTGCGGGGGTTGTAACTTTTGTTGTGCACCAAATGTTTTGAATTTTTTGATAGATTATATTTAAGTAAACTACAACCAACCCTTAAAGTGCCCTCTAACAATATGTTTCTTTCTCGTCTGAAACTTACGTAATTTTCTAGAAAATTAACACCTACGTGTAT
>NW_022171929.1:0-513 GCF_008802855.1 Photinus pyralis
CACGCTGATGCGTTCTACCAGTCCGGGTCTGGGTGTAAAGTAGTGGTTCTGGTCTTGCAAATGCCCAGATTTTGGAATAGTGCAGACTTAAAATTTCGCCCCTGGTTAGAGTGTAGTTTCGAAATTAGAACTGTTCTGAAACCCAATTCGATTTGCTGATACAGTAAACGGTATACTCGAGTGTGACGCGAGTCTTCTCGAATATTCTAGAACAAAACACGTCATATTTCGCGGAAAAATCGCGTCACATCCGCCATTGTTTATCGCCGATGACTAGGCGCCCCGATGTCTGTCGGGATATCTGAAATATTCGCTACAATTGTATACAATCTCCCTAAAGGTAACTCAACCTAAACAAGACTAGTAAACCTATACTAATCTAGAATACGATAAATCATACCCCTCAATTGACTTCATCAACCAAACACAAAACCCCGAAAGGACGGAGCGACTTTGCGGTTGTGCACGCGACACAGTACCGCTGCAAAGACGTGCCCCACATTCGTGTACCCT
>NW_022171930.1:0-1706 GCF_008802855.1 Photinus pyralis
ATTTTTATCGAATGTCACCAAATGAATTTCCACTGATAGATTTTGGATTCGACGAACGCGCTCTAATAGCCTCAAAAATGCTCTCGAGCATCAAGCGGTTTATCGCGAGCGCTCGGGAAAAGTGCTCGTGAGCGGAAAAAGCGCTTGGCAGCGAAACAAATCGTTGGGGAGCGTGCCTTAAAATGGAAGAACTGATCGTTCTGTCAATGACTATCCAGGGTTTTAGGATTTAAACTTATAGATTTTGGGCGGTCAGTATGTCCTCTCCTTTCTTTTTTTTATTTTCTCTCCGCTTCCACCGCCATGCCCAAAATAAAACTGTTCATTATGGCTAGATGAACTACACGATGAAGCCATATTTTAAAACTAAACTGAACCGAACCGCTTAGTTCCCTCACCAGATGGAGAATTTGTCCCACCGCGAATGTTGATTCTAAAGGTAAGACCACACTAGTCGGAACTGTACTACATTGGAGCGACGCGACGCTACGAAGTAGTTATAGGGGTGTTGCAAAACAAAGTTCCAGGAAGTGTGTAAACAATTAAACCGCAAAGAGAGTCTAAAAGATAAAGTGTTAGAGGGTGAAAGTGAAGGGGTTGTTAGAGTATGTCTGTAAAGGAAAGACAGTAGCGTGTGAAGTGTGCTTGAAGAAAGCGCTAAAAAGTTGTAAGCCTTTCTTTCTTTCATGAAAATTTTAAATGCAATCGCAATCGCACTAGTGTCCCTAATTAAACAGATAAACAAGAAGAATCGAGTTAAATTGTGACAATATATAAGAATTTCTACAAAATGCAATTTAGGACTAAAAATGTCTGCCTTTATTTTTTTCGAAACTTCGTTGCGAAGTAGAGATGTAGGGTTTTGAAAGTTTAGAGGTTTAAGTAATTTAAGCATTGAGCATCGTCGATATTTTCAGGTTGTAAGATACTTAGCAGTTCCAAACTATTTCCCAGATAAAAAGTGGTTTGGGTGGTATCTGAAAGAATAAATTAGTTGACTTCTGTGCAAGAGATGTGGATTTAGTAGACGAATGTGTTACACTAATTTTTATTGAAAATGTTAGTTGGTCGCTCTCGATTTCGGACGGCCTCGTCCATCATCAGGCGATACGTCAGGATGGTTAAACGAATCATGAGAATGTAATGAAAAATGTTGATGTTGGACGTTATATCTGAATATGTATGGTGAAGTTCATCTACAGCCTTTCATCCTTCACAATTCTACAGATTTTCAAAAATATTCTTCAGATATTCAGATATATCGTCCAACATCAACATTCTTCATTACATTCTCATGATTCGTTTAACCCATGGAGGTTAGTGTAATTAGTGTAACACATTCGTCTACTAAATCCACATCTCTTGCACAGAAGTCAACTAATTTATTCTTTCAGATACCACCCAAACCACTTTTTATCTGGGAAATAGTTTGGAACTGCTAAGTATCTTACAACCTGAAAATATCGACGATGCTCAATGCTTAAATTACTTAAACCTCTAAACTTTCAAAACCCTACATCTCTACTTCGCAACGAAGTTTCGAAAAAAATAAAGGCAGACATTTTTAGTCCTAAATTGCATTTTGTAGAAATTCTTATATATTGTCACAATTTAACTCGATTCTTCTTGTTTATCGGTTTAATTAGGGACACTAGTGCGATTGCGATTGCATTTAAAATTTTCATGAAAGAAAGAAAGGCTTACAA
>NW_022171931.1:0-1888 GCF_008802855.1 Photinus pyralis
GATGACCGTTTGTTGGTTACGGTACGTTATGCGGATCCCGAGCTAGGATTGTGAAATGAGTAAAAATGGTAGAGGGTACCTCAATTAAGCGTTTCCAACAAAAAAATTTGTAGAAGAAGCCCGAAAATTTGAGAAATTTTACTTTAAAGTTGAGTGCATTTCGACGAAATGTGGGGTTATGTTACTTGTTACTTCATATTTTCATTATGCATACGTTGGTCAAACTGTATGCACTTTTTGTGCGCGGTTTTTAAAAAATGTCTGTATGTACGTATGTATATGTGTGTGAGGGTGTGTGTGAGGGTGTGTAGGTATGTGTGCTGCATGATTCTGGTAAACAAGGTTCTGTCGAAACTACAAGTCCGATTTGGTTGAAACGTGAAACCCCTACATGGTCTTGAGAGCTGAAAATTCTTGATTTGTCCAATTAATTAATAAGTACAATGTGATCACAAATGAGTTGCTGTCGAGTCACCTTTGACAGTTCATGTTAAATACGATTTCTATTACCCCCGAATGGGGAAGGGAAACAGCCTCATCTTGCATGGATGTGCCTCAGGAAGTGGTCTTGTTAAGGTGTACCTATCTATCTGGAAGTGTCAATTATTTTGCGTATAACAACCTAAAATTGTATTGTATAATCGACTTTTATTACACTAAACTGATAATATACACGTTAATTACAAAATATTTCAATTTAAGAGCAAGAAGTTAACGTAACCTCACACAATTAATCTGTTTCTGTATTTACATTTACAAAAAGTGCATACAGTTTGACCAACGAAATATGAAGTAACATAACCCCACATTTCGTCGAAATGAACTCAACTTTAAAGTAAAATTTCTCAAAATTTCGGGCTTCTTCTCCAAACTTTTTGGTTGGAAACGCTTAATTAAGGCACCCTCTATCCATTTTTACTCATTTCACAATCCTACCTCGGGATCCGTGTAACGTACCGTAACCAACAAAGGGTCATCTAAATACATTTAACTTTATAGTAAATTGAATTTCCCGCTAAACTTTTAGACCCAAAATGGCGGACGAGTATGCCTGGTTAAATACAGGCCGCCGTAGTCAGGACTGTGACGTCACAGGCTACGCATGAACAAAACAGCGTTTTGGCGGCCAGATTTTAAAGTTATAGTAGAGGTATCGAACAGTTATAACTGGTTTTAAAAATTGCCATCTCCTATTGTTAAAGTAAGTAATTTTTTTTTTTTGGCAACTTTTGAATCAACGTATATAAGCTTCAAAGTTTTTCCAATCAAAATCAGTGAAAAAGAAAACGATTTTCAAACTTTTGATTCAAAGGACGTGGTCATTACCAATCCAAGAGTTTACGTCCTCGGAGATCAGATACACATACAGATTCCCGGTTTTTAAATTAAATAAAATGAGTGGCGTAAACCTCGGGCTGGTACAACGATTTTGGTCATACACGTGGTCTAAATCAATGCGTTAAATTCAATCGAATCGAATTAATGCGTTTAGAACATTTTCCATTAAATCGGGGTTAAATAAGGATTTTGGCACGTTCTTGGTCATGCCTTTTGGCTATGGCGGGATCAATCCGAAAGGCCAATATCTGGAACTTTCCTGGCAAGTAATTTAACCTTTCTACTTGTCCGCCATTGGTTGCGGGTGAGGTGTAGACAGATGAAAAATGCGATATCCATATTGACGGTCTTACCAACATGGTAGAAATAATGAGACAGTGCAGTTCGAGTAGTGCGGCATGGGTGTAATTTTTGATAAATGTAAGGTTCAGTTTTCCTTTATGCGCGTGCTTTTTTTTTGTTTTTATTTCTTTTTTTTTAAGATTAAGTTAATTTAGTTGATGTAGGTATAACGATATTAGTAAGTTTAAGTTTGAGTATGTCACTTTGT
>NW_022171932.1:0-590 GCF_008802855.1 Photinus pyralis
CCCTTATTTTAGATTTCCGACCCCAAGTGTCCTATATCAAAATACTCCCCTACGCACCACCTACACGCTCCCAAACGGTGGCAGGTACAATAGGAATCACCCTGTATATGAAAAAGTACGTTAAGTTGGTGTGACTTTACGACCTACTTGCTCTTGCTGATAATGAAGTCCGGACTACGCATCGCTCCTTGTTCTGTGAACGCCGCTGACTATTCTTCCCTCTCCCTCTCACTCGTGACTCCCGACTTAGTGCGCTCGGTAGGTTTTCAAAAAAGTTGAGGCGACATTCCTATCCTCATTTTTTGATTGATATACTCCTTCACCCTTAAAATCGCAAAAAACCCTTAACGACAGGCGGCGATGACGTCATCAGTGAGTCGTATTTGACGATTTTGAGGTAAATAGGGCGCGGAAAGGTCCGCGATAGGTCTTATTTTTTTCTAAAATTTCGATCGGAATCGGTATCGGAAGCCTTTTTAGTCGCGAAAAGGTGCATTTTCGTTAAAATGAGAATTTTCCGCCATATTAAATTTTCAAATGTCAACGTGACGGACGAGTCCATGTTAAGAAAAAAAGGTAAGTTTTTTATT
>NW_022171933.1:0-12007 GCF_008802855.1 Photinus pyralis
TTGGGTTTTTCCCAAGGTCGTGGCTTTGGGTTTTCCCCAAGGTCGTGGCTTTGGGTTTTCCCCAAGGTCGTGGCCTTGGGTTTTTCCCAAGGTCATGGCTTTGGGTTTTCCCAAGGTCGTGGTTTTGGGTTTTTCCCAATGTCGTGGCTTTGGGTTTTCCCAAGGTCGTGGTCTTGGGGTTTTTCCCAAGATCGTGACTTTGGTACAGGATCATGGTCTTGGATCCTGGGGCAGGGTTGTGATTATGGATTCTGGATCAAGGTCGTGGTCTTGGATGCTGAGTTGAGATTGTGTGATTTGGATTCTGGGATTTGAGACTAAAATTGTGCTCTGGGATTTTCCTAGCGAATTTAAAAGAGAGAGGTGTAGAGAAAAATAAGAGATGTTGTATTACAAACCTAATCTAAGTACATACTCTTAGAAAATGGTAATCCATACATTTCAAATTTTACAAAGAAGAAGAAGAGGAAAAAGCAAAGCGAGAAGCAAGCAAAACAAGAAAATATTTGTGTACTTACTTTTTCTTAGTTTTTGTTTGAAAATCCTTGTTTTTTCCAAGTTTATCCACACACACACACACACCCTAACATATAAGAAAGAGAGATGCACAGATTAGCACTGTATAATTACGTAAACTGCAGTAGATTATGCGAGGCTAATAAAACTTGTAACAATACGTTAGGTGATGTTAATGAGTCGGTAGTCAAATACTAACTGAAATTAGAGCGTACATTTCTTATTTGGGTATTTCCCGAGGCCATTGCAATGGGTTTCCTCAAGTCATGGCCTTGGACTATGAACTTGTCGTAGCATTGGGGTTTTTCCCAAGGTCATGGTCTTGGACTTTGACCTCCCCAAGGTCATGGTCTTGGACTTTGACCTCGAGTTTTTCCAAGGTCGTGGTCTTGGACTTTGACCTCGAGTTTTTCCAGGGTCGTGGTCACGTAGTCGACCGCTATGCTTTAAACCATATTTATGAACCTCACTCAAAAGGGATGCTTTTTTATAAAAAAATCAACCGATCTTTAAACGATTTTAACTTGTCTTTATTAGTATCAACCCTTAAATGTAAACAAATTTATATTACAAAACGTAGTAGTATACAATAAACGGATGATGTCGTCGTTAGACTTTAAGTTATCATTAAACATGTTTACAAAATCGCTAGTGGCAACATTATTCATTTTAAAAACTAAGTACATCAAGCAATATTGGCCACAAAAAGTCGAAAGGGGATGTTGTAACATTTTATAGTTACATGTAAAACGTCTAGAGTTGGCTTTCAAAAATTTTAAATGAAGGCCACATGGAGACCTTCCGAAGGAATCAAAGAATTCGCCAATTCCATCTTTATCGATGTAGATAGCGTTCCAATGTTGACCAGGTCTGGTGGAAACATCTGTATTGACTATAAGTCCATATGGACGACGAATAAATTTTGGTAATTTATCAGCTGCAAAAACACCAGGCCTTACAGAATCCTGTATGTGATTCAGGGCTCGTTGAAGTTCTAGGGAATTCATCGGTGGAGCTAATTTGGGTCCATTCGTATAGCATTAAAGCGTTTTCTTGCGAGCACATTAAAGTTTCACTGTTATGATTCAAGCACCTAATGCCTCCAAATTCTTTCTTCAGCTTCTTTAAAGAAGGGCATCCGCAATCCTCTGCATTTATTATAGGTTTGTTTAGGAAATTTAGAATGTACTGCTTCTCTAGTCCTTTAACATAGATCTTGCTAAATGGCTGTAGCAGGGTACGTAGTTCCTCTTCAAAATGTTCATATCGAATGTGACCGGAGGTCCACTTTAAGCCATGATAATAATCCTCTAAAATCTAAATATCGAATCTCTTTTTTCATAGTTGCAGTAATACTATAATTTTGAGGGGGTTTTATTAATAGAGTCGTGCATTTCGGACCCTCCGAGGAAACAATCGAAATTTCTTTGGGTATAAACTCATTAAGAGTACCTCGGAAACCTTGCATATCGACGTATGCATCCATTGCAGAAAACATTTAAACTGGCTAAGGACTCGTATAAACTGATCTTTTATTTATTATTATTAGTGAAATCATACGTAGGATATCAGCTTAATTTATTTTTCTGCTTTTCGAACTTATTGATGTGCGTAAGACTATGCAATGTACGCAATTTTGAGATTTCTCTTTTAACTGTTGAAATCTGCGTTAACATTTCGGTGTTTATCGATTTCAATGACATTGTCGAACTCCGCATATACCAAGCAGTTTACTGTTTCAGTTAACGCATCTTGAAATCCAACTTCGATGCGCAATGAACCATTCCTAACTAAATTCCAATGTGTTGTGGCGTTAGCGGATAAATCAGGTGTCAGGTCAAAGGTAGTTAAACAGTAGCCGTGAGGGTAATCTAAACGCGATATGTTATTTCCTTCATTCAAAAAATGAATACCCGACCCCGAAAATAAAGTATGATATGCCCGTACGTATAATCCTTCCCGTGTGAAATCAGGTTGCAACGGCTTTGAAGGAATTTGCTGTCCGTCGATGTACAGGGACATGTAATTAATCTTGTAGTTTTGGAAATTGAAAGGGTTAGACGCGTAATCGCCATTAAACGCTTTATTGGATACAAAACCGATTATGCAACGTTTTGGCAGCTGTCCAAGGAAGACGCCAAGTAACTCGGCATAAGTAATCTGAATTATTTTTGCTGCTAAGCTAAAACGCTAAACCATGCACAAATAATTGAACTAAGTGTAAAATGATGTAATGATGTTACTTTACTCACGACAATTTTGACACTCAATCATAAAATGTATATAGAAGGTGTATTACTATAAAATCAAATAGGTCCTTTTATGTACTCCACGTTCAGGCGCGGTGGGCAAAGTTGTATTTACTATCGATGTACTCTTAAGAGCATTTCGTTGTAAATGATGAGTAGTTTATACCGAAAGAATCACACTTAAACAAAATTTTGAAAAATGAAAGTGTTCACTTCACTGGATCAAAAAATACAATTCATGTAATGCTAATTATACTAATTAGGTACTTTGCTACAAAGGTACAATAAGAAGGCAATGTCAAACGGGGGATTCACATCGGTATTGCGAACGAGTATTGTAATAATAAAACGAGTACGTAATAGGCTTCTCTTCAAGATACACATCAGCCACGTTCTACAAGCGTATTAATCGGATATTTTGCCCGGGGCTATATGCCCGGGGCTATATTCTGATTGTAAACCGAAACGTAGTAGTCTCGAATGTTTGTGAAAAACTGGGTGTCAAGTTCATCTACTTACCAAAGTTTTGTACGATACGCGCGAAAATCGTTTTGTAGTTGTATAATTTTATTTCAATTTTTTGCGAATATTCAAAGAAATTGAACATGTTGATGGAATAAAATTAAAACACAAAAGTTTTGATTAGAAGTTATGTGATAGTCTTTTTTCAGAAAAGTAGAGTAGTTTGAATTATATAAAAATGAGGAGATGACGTACAAAATGTTAATTTTCGCTAAGTTCAAATTATTATTCAATTTTAAAAGCGATTGCTGTTTTCTGATATGGAACTTTTATATGTATTTACGGAAGATAGCACGTGTGTGGTATATGTTACAAGATAGAGCTTGTAAAAAAATCGGGTTTAATTTTATTTAATTAACTTGTTCAATTTTCTTAGTTTTTTTTCTTGTAGCCAAGTAGTGAGTAATGATCCTGTACCATTTCCTCAGAACTTGCAAATTTTGTTACGAGTTTTTGGATGTTTTGTAAATCTAGACAATCAGAAAATTCAAAGTAAAGACAGAGAGATTTTAATTAACCTTTGTTTTTATCGACATAAAATTAAACTTGAACAATAAAAAATTGTTTTTTCACTACTAGCGTCTGATGACATGATTATTAACCTTTTTTCCACTTGTAAAGTAGGCTTTCTCGGCATTTGTTCAAAGTGGTTAATAATTTTTTATTATCAACTAGTAGTCAATAATGAGAACTGTCACGCTGTCACTTTTAGAAAACACAACCCGAAATTTCGCTCAATGAACGTTTAGACAAGTTCTCTAAAACGAATAATTGCCACCATTCGTAATTTCCAGAGAAATTACATACCTAAAATTATCACATTTTGAAAAAATTCGAACGAAATTACTCTTTGAAAAATCTCAATGACAGAACAAAATACGGCCTGTTTGACTTGTACTTCCACGTACTTGATTGAGATGTTAAATTAAGAAACAATCAATTCTGTCCAACCGTTAACTCTCTTATCAATATAATATGTTAATTTAGAGGATTTCAAGTGCTAGTAGTGAAAAAAATAGTATATATCCCACGGTAGAGAAGTCTATTATTGCCTTCGCACCTTACACCCCTCGGCGCAAGCGCCTCGAGATGTAATCTTGGTGCTCAGGCAATAATAGTGGACTTCTCTACCTTGATATATAATGTACTATTATACCCCTCTTTAAATCTGTTTATTATATATACATGACCAATTGTAAATTAAGTCCCTATATCTACTATAATACTGTCTATAACAATCAGACATACTAACAATATTTATACAAATCCTTTCGTATAAGTTTAAGTAATTGAAACTAACATCTACAAAATAACTATTATTAAACAACTCAATATCTATATCATCCTTAACTTTATTTAAACTACCTATTAGAATATCTACAAGTTCTTGACTAGAAATTAAATAACTATTTATGTCTCTACTCGTCTAACTAACTCTGCGTCCGTTTCTTTTTCAAGATGTAGTAGGTCTCTACCGAGATCATCTAGCTTCTTCTTTTTCCACGACAATTCCGTTTGGATATCGATTGGTAAATTAATCCATTCAGAAGGTCTCCGCAGCATTTTTTTTAGCAAATTGTACAACGTGTCATTTGGTACGGGAACGACGGCACGTTCTAGCATTGTATCTATGCTACACCAAAAAGATTGACTTTTGAAGACAAAGTTTTCCAAAAAGGACACACTCCATTGATTTATGGCACTATAACACATTGCCAACTCTTCAATATTTAAATTGTATTTTTCGTTTAATTTTTCCAAATTTTTTACACTTACAGATAAATTCAATAGGCCTACTAGGTCTTCAATTATAACCGTATATTATGATAAAAACCAATTTACATAGACAGACAAGTATGCTCTTTTCTTTATATTGACACTACCCTACTATCTACAAATTAAATAACAGCAAGCAATTACTAAAAATAGCATAATTACCGTAACAAACTTGAATTACAACAACCACTTTTTTTTACTTTCAACTTGTAAGCAGAATGTTAAATATTGACTATTCCTTTGTAATTGTTTTTTTATTAATTAAGTTATCGAAAGTACAATATCGCAAAAAATGTACCTATATGTATTATCTTAATGTTTTTTCCTCTAAATAAAATTGTTGATAATGTAATTTTTTTAATTGGAATCTATATATGAGCTTGGACATCACTTACACGATGATGATGATCTTTATGAGTTAATAAATTCTCAACATACGCAATGATTTCGAAGTATCAGTCTTCAAAACCATTACATTCATTGAATTGCGCTTTACTATCATCTAATACTTGTGATTGTATATGCTATCAAATGAACTGAAAATGGTTTCTATTTGGTCAGTTCCAATTGTTTTATTTTTGCGTGGATCATGTTCTAATTTATATAAAAATTAGGTAGCGTTAGATGTTGTTGTCTGTAAATTCCTTCAAAAGGTTTAAAGCTTTTAAATTTTGTATGTGATTAAATCGCCCGGAGGCATTTTTTAAAGTTTTATCAGGGACATTTTGAAATTTTCAACTTGAGCGTACATGCTCGTACTGGTTCTGTATCCCGAGGTATTATGAATACACACCTTGTTAAAGACATTTTTTCATGAGTAGTCTTAAGAACGGCACTTATACGATACAAGTTCTGAAACGTATTTCGAATACCTACCTTCCTTCCTAATCTTTTTTTATGAATCTATAAATTAAACTCGAAGATTTTTTATTTAAGGCAGAGCAAACTCTAAATAATTTTGTTTTGCTTTCGTATTTTTGTCTTTAAAATGTTATAAAATAAATGAACGAGTTCGTATCGTTAGCTATTTAGGGGTGCGAAGTTTTCAGTTTAAGTACTTATTATTTTTTGGAAACAGTAATACGCAAAATTCATCTTTTGAATCTTTGTTAGCCGTTTCTCATTTTAATGTTACAACATCCCCTTTCGACTTTTTGCGGCCAATATTGCTTGATGTACTTAGTTTTTAAAATGAATAATGTTGCCACTAGCGATTTTGTAAACATGTTTAATGATAACTTAAAGTCTAACGACGACATCATCCGTTTATTGTATACTGCTACGTTTTGTAATATAAATTTGTTTAAATTTAAGGGTTGATACTAATAAAGACAAGTTAAAATCGTTTAAAGATCGGTTGATTTTTTATAAAAAAGCATCCCTTTTGAGTGAGGTTCATAAATATGGTTTAAAGCATAGCGGTCGACTACGTGACCACGACCCTGGAAAAACTCGAGGTCAAAATCCAAGACCACGACCTTGGAAAAACTCGAGGTCAAAGTCCAAGACCATGACCTTGGGGAGGTCAAAGTCCAAGACCATGACCTTGGGAAAAACCCAATGCTACGACAAGTTCATAGTCCAAGGCCATGACTTGAGGAAACCCATTGCAATGGCCTCGGGAAATACCCAAATAAGAAATGTACGCTCTAATTTCAGTTAGTATTTGACTACCGACTCATTAACATCACCTAACGTATTGTTACAAGTTTTATTAGCCTCGCATAATCTACTGCAGTTTACGTAATTATACAGTGCTAATCTGTGCATCTCTCTCTTTCTTATATGTTAGGGTGTGTGTGTGTGTGGATAAACTTGGAAAAAACAAGGATTTTCAAACAAAAACTAAGAAAAAGTAAGTACACAAATATTTTCTTGTTTTGCTTGCTTCTCGCTTTGCTTTTTTCTCTTCTTCTTCTTTGTAAAATTTGAAATGTATGGATTACCATTTTCTAAGAGTATGTACTTAGATTAGGTTTGTAATACAACATCTCTTATTTTTCTCTACACCTCTCTCTTTTAAATTCGCTAGGAAAATCCCAGAGCACAATTTTAGTCCAACTCAAATCCCAGAATCCAAGTCACACAATCTCAACTCAGCATCCAAGACCACGACCTTGATCCAGAATCCATAATCACAACCCTGCCCCAGGATCCAAGACCATGATCCTGTACCAAAGTAACGATCTTGGGAAAAACCCCAAGACCACGACCTTGGGAAAACCCAAAGCCACGACATTGGGAAAAACCCAAAACCACGACCTTGGGAAAACCCAAAGCCATGACCTTGGGAAAAACCCAAGGCCACGACCTTGGGGGAAACCCAAGGTCACGACCTTGGGGAAAACCCAAAGAAACGGCCTTGGGAAATCCCATGACCTTGGGAAAAACCCACGACCTTGGGAAAAACCCATGACCTTGGGAAAAACCCAAGGTCAGCTGACGTCACAAAATCCAAGATGGCGGAAGGTGCCCCCCTTCTACTATTGTAGCACACACAAAAGCTTTCATTTAAGAAAATGATGAAGTCGGACCAATAGTTCGAAAGATAGGTATAGTTAATTTTATAAAACTCAACATCCGCCATCTTGGATTGGCCGCCATTTCTATTAGCTACCACTTTGAGATGGCAATTATCCTTTTTTTACATCCTAATGTATGTGTCTAACCGTGGTAAAAAGGAAAATTGGTACCCCCAAATTATACCATTTCCTTAAATTTAGCCACATAGACTATATGTACCTAAAGGGAAAACTTCGATGGAGCTACATGTTCAGTGCCGCACTAAGTTATTTCAATGCACTAAGCTAAACCCATCCTAATTTTTACCTATAATAGGGAAATTTCAGTTTTCCAGGTTTTTTGACACTGGGGAATAAATCTGAAATCGCAGCCATGTGTCATGTCGTGACAAATGTAACCGAATGAAAAAAATGCGTTGTTTATAAAGATTTACAGGATATCCCGGCTATCCCACGAGGGAGATCGTGGGAGTGTTTTGAAGATATTCCAAAAGGTCTCGGTTAGTAATTATAAATGTCAGGGTCAAAACCTAATTTTACTGTAGTAAAGGAAAACTCGTGCAGTGGTCACATGGATCCCCACTTCCTCCAGGCAGAAAACCACCACATTTCCCTTTGAAGTTGTCTCCCACATTCGTTTACCAGAATGTATTATACTCTATTCACAAAAAAAAAACAAAATGAAATAGAATTTAAACTTACTGCCTTTCTACTTCGAAAGCAACTCTGGTTTTATTCCCAAAATTCACTCGAAAGAGGTTTCACCCTGTATGTACAACCGACGCGGATGCACACATTGTTCAGAGCTGGCAACCGCGAGACTTATTGGACGCCTCTTATTGTTCACACCTTAGTTTTGTGTAAATTAAACGTTTTATGGGGGATGGGTGTTTATAATAGCTGGGGAACGGGTTTCTGCGGAGTTTTGCGGAGGCTATATTTTGGTTTTCACTACTTACATAAGTGCGGCCATTTTGCCTTTCACCTGGTTAAACTTGTAATGGAACCGAATTTTTCCCGATAAAATCCGATTTAAATATTCCCGATTCCTCCTCTGCCACAACGAAAGAATTCAAGATTGCGCTTTGTTTCGTTTCCATGAAACACGTGTTTTTTTCCTTCTCTGCCCTACATTCAAATGGGCCATAATTTACAATAAAAGTGTCAAACATAACGCTATACAAGCGGGAAGTTAATGATCCATATCGACCCGACGACTCGAAGCGCGTCGATATTAAATGTATCGACTTCGCAGCTTCGACAATTACAAAGGTGACGTATTCCTTTTAGCTTTACGTCTATTGCATCCATCTAGTAATTATATGATCGTGTTAGATTATTTGCCAAATTAACGGCATTCCCGTACAGCATGGGTATTGTCAGTTATAACTCATTCTAAATACAAATTGCCCTTTTACAATTATACTGATCATACTTTTAATTAAATGCAAGATTCTATTGTGTTTTCTACGTAAAAATCTTGTTTTTTTCAATTTACAGTATCCCTCTGCTCCTAGTGCTGATTTACCTGCAAACCCGCAATATGACCTTCTGACCGATTTACGTGTTTTTATTTATGTTTAGACACAGTATGTTCTCTTGGAGATGATATTCAAGACGAGTATGCAGAATTAAACGATGTAATAAATATTATAGCGATCCGTGGATGGTGCTGTATTTGGAAACATCGATACTAGATTCCTAATTTATAATTCAATTTCTTGCAGTACGTTTCCTTTCTTTTGCATGAATATGTTACTGTTTATTTACAGGGTGCTCCATTTGGGGGCGAGTGACGTACGTTAGGTCGTTGATTGTTACATATTGCACTTGGCATTGAGAATTAATTATTTTATACTAATATTTTGCTACGACATGTTCCTTTGCTTTGTTGTAATGTGATGCTTAACGTTATGCTCCTTCTATGTATTTGAACCGGGTAATTATGGTTATTAATATTTGGCAGGGTGACTTGTTTCGAATATGTATTGTGGTATATTTGATACCGATACTTAATCTCGCTTTGACGTAGTAGAGGGTGGCTAAAGTTAACAACTGACATACGCAGAGATGAATGTTTTATGTACTGGTTTTTTGTGTCTTAGAAAAGAGCCATCTTGCCGATATTGCTAATCAATTCGTTTAGTCGACCCTTGACATATAGTGACCGAATATTGGGTTTGTGCCAATCTTTGTTATGCCAAAAGGCAATTAAATGTCAAGCAGTTGTTAACGTAGACGATTTTGAAGTTGGTTACAAGTAGACTAAGGCCCTTCAGGCGTTAATCTATTCATTAATTACCGAGGTATGTGACTTCGGTTCTCTGTTCGTTTGTTTCAGTCTGTTATTGATTCGAAGAGAGCTTAAAGGTAAAATTTATTTTCTGTATCGTTGCTTGTACTTTCATTATCGATGCGAGTTTTTGATCGAGATATCATTCTACTTTTTTGGGAATCATTGTGAAATTCAGCACATTAACTGACTCGATCATTATTGAGTTAGGGGATTTATTGCGGTTTAAGTTCAATTTATTTTGCATGGCTATGGAAAGTTTAATTTAAATTTAATTGAATGATTACATTGATTTTGAGTTTATTGATACTTCGCTTATATCTTCCCAGTTTCGCACAGAGAGAATTAAACATTTAAAGAAGCTGGGTGGCGCTCAATTCTACTGTAAGTTGCAGGAAGGTTACGAATATTCATGCCCAACCGAATTAACCGCTGTAAAGAATCTCAAGCCCTTTTTCTTTACAATTCTGGGCTAGATGGTTGTTTATGAGGCGGCTTTGAGTTAAAAGCAGAGCCAGCCTAACCCACTGTTATATTTAATTCGTCGAATTTTCAGTGACCGGCTATGATATGAAGGTTTGAGGTACCCGAGTACCTAAACCTTAAGAAATGTTAGAGCTTGACACTTACAGCGTACAGTGTTTGAATTCAAAATTTCAGTTTTGAATTTTCATATCTTTGAGACTTTTGCGAGGTGTTACAGGTACATACGCTGATGAAAGCTTTGTTTTATATACCTACCTCTTCACTTCTTTGTAGAATGAAAAACTCCACGATTGCAGCATTAAACTTCAAAGTTGAAGCTTAAAAGTGTCAAACTACAATTTGCGTGTAAAGGATTCGAGCTTTCAGCAATAAATAGTCGTATATCGTGGATACTTACCTTAAATTTTGAGTTTAGGAGCATAAAACATCGGTAATGTTAAGTCAATACGGGTGTTGGTAATTTTCCTTTACTCTGCAGTTGCTTTTTTTCCGTAACAGGTGAGTGATCTAATGCTAATGTATAAAAATACGCTCACCTTACCGAATCAATTCAAACGTCGAAGAGTAACTGAACTACCCCCTGTAGCTATTTCTTGTTTGAAACAACTTGGACAATATTAATGTCTACTGGCAGAGTTTAATCAATCAAATCGCTTTACGCATTATTACAAAAACTTAGGGTAAACTATTACGTTCGACATGCGTCAAATGAACGTTGCTCTAAATAAACACTAAGGGTTTGCAGCAAAGTACCTTCCTTCATTTATTATTTTCCGTCATAGAATAGTCGACAAAGTACTAATCTGTTCAGTTTGGAAATATTAGCAGATAATCTGCCACCTTCACGGTTGTCAATCTACGATTAAATACGTTGCCGTGCAGCTGCTCGGCTTAATGATTCCGTTTTCTTTAAAACTGGACAGCTGACAATGTGAATGAAAGCTTTAGAACGTTTTTATTAGAATTACCTAACTAATCTCACACGAGGGAGCGACAAGCTTCTAATTTCCAAACTTGACTTACACGCGTAATTGGAAGCTTCGCCGTGGAGTTTTAAATACGATGCCTTCCCAATCGTTTCTAAACAAAAATGTAACTTGTTTCGAACAATAGCAGTTGTCAAATGCTTTGATTTGTGATTGAGATCGTATTTATTCTCTCATGGTCACCCCAAAGTATATGAAGCGTAAATGATTCAGAATCCCCGTTCTGGTGGAAATCCTTATAGTATATATACCTGTAAAGAATTCAGTTGAACTGACCTACATGTCTTATATAGCCCACCTAGATCTTTATATCGATGGGGGAAGTGGACAATGGCTTCATCTTTTAGGTTGCCCCGATGACCGTTGGGTCCAGATCTTGTGAGACCTGTCAGGTATTTGAGGATAAACTTACAATTTGTTATATGAAACGTTTGACCGTTAGAAGTTACGTAACAGATTTTAAGAAATACAAAAGTGGAAGGGTCCAGGAGATAAAATTTACATATTGCATATTGCATTGCTTACCGAGAGTCACTTTACACCTGAAATTTGGCTCTCTTAGATTGACAGTAATTAATTAAACTTCGACGGATATAATTCTCGACGTTGGATATTACAAATATCGTTCGCTAATCGTTATAATTTCACTTCCAGTAG
>NW_022171934.1:0-15042 GCF_008802855.1 Photinus pyralis
AATAGTATATTAAGATACAAGTGTATAATCAAGTCTTTAAAGCACGCGCAACGAGTTTAAGGGCAGGACGCAAAGCAGAGTGCCTTTAACGTTGCAAGTGCTTTAAAGACTAATTATACACGTGTATCTTATAGTATTTTTTATTATACCTGCAGTATAATTTGAAAATAGGAAATACAATGAAATCATATTGAGGTTATACTCGCGAATACATGTCTAATTAAGTGGGCTGGGTGTTCGTAATTTCACGATTGCCATGGAAGTGTCACTTGACGTTTGCTTATAAAAATCATCGTCTTTGTGAATTAAACGATTTCCGTTGAAAAAGATAATACACCGTCCATTAAATCGGTTGTTGTAAAATCTAAACAAACGTTGGTAGGTGTAAAATCCAACTCCAGTAAAGCCTATTACAAAGAATATGAAAAGTTGTTTGCATGGATTGAATAAGAAGTTACTTATGAATAAAGTCTTAAATGCATCCATAATGCTGGCATATATGAAGGAAATGTCAAAGGTATTTAAATCTTCTATATTTTGGTGCATTCATTAAAAACTTTAAAGCAATGCTGCGATTAAAAAGTGGAACAGATTTGGAAGCATACCCTAAATTACGCGCGTTTGTGAAAGCTTCAACCAAAGGATAGGTACAAAAGCCAAAGAAATGTTCTGCATTTACAGAAAGCGACCTAAGAGGATTTTTTATTTCATCCAGATGACAGTTCAAAAGTCATACTTGAAGTATCGTTACTTAGCAACTTTAAAGCACGTGTGTTTTAAAGGCCCTTTTTCGCACGCATTTGAGTGTTTAAAACGGAGATTGTGATTCAGGTATAATAAAAAAATTATTCGGTAAATTGTAATCAAATTATTACAACTTATAGGTACTTACCACAATTTTTTAACCATTCGGGATGATTACGAAAACAAAATAATTTTATTTAGGGTAAGCGGTACAGTTATTGACACATTAAGCAGATATCATCCAAATTTCAATTTTCAATTCTTTGTTGCTTTCTATATTCTTTCTTTTTTTCTTCCTCTAGTTTTTTATCTTTCTTCTTGTTTTGAATTTCCTTCCAGCTTGCCGAAGTTACAACGTATGGCATCCTTTCTATGTCACGTTTATTTTTTCTTACTGGCGACTGAGGCCAAAGTAGAAATTCATTTAAACCAGGCTGTACAGTTACTTCCTCTATTACTTCGTTGCAACTAACTGCGCCAGAAGTTTCTACTGCACCAGTAGTTTGTCTATAATTACCTGTAGCTGCATCATTATCATCATCATTATTGACAATTAAAATCTCCATATGCTGTATATCAAACAAATCATTTTCAGGTGTAAGATAATGTTCATTACTTTTAGAGTTTTCTCCTCGTACAACTATATTAGATATAATCTTTATCTTTTCTTCAATTTGAGGATGGTTGTCAAATTTACTATTTTGCAATGAAGGCCTGTCAATATGTGAAAAACCGCCAATCCCTTCTACCTCATGGATTGTATCACCAATCTGGCGTACAGTCGTGTCGTCGTTACTTTTTATTAATTCATTTTCTGAGAAAGTAATATCTTTCTCAATGGAAGTTGGGGCCCCTGAGCTATTTTCCGTTTCAATGTCATTATGTTGATACTCTCTCCATAAACTGTATAATACCCAGAACTCCTCAGAGTGTGTTTCTCCTATCTGATCCAGTATTTTGAATTTTTCTATTCTTTCAGCTCCAACAATTTCTTTAAACTTATGGTAAGCAATGGTTGTATTATTTTCTACGTTGGTTGTAGATTTACATACCTCAGCCTTTCCTCTCCCTAAACATTTGGAAAAATCTATGCTATTGGGATTCCAGGGATGAATACCGCACGCCCTGAACCCGTTTGATATTGTCTCTGGTTTTATGGAATAGTCTATAACATTTTTTAAAATGGGAGCAAATTTTTCTTTAGTTACAGAAGGGTTTTCACGTCTCCAATCCAAAACTCCTTTTTTCCATCCATTTTTCAGAGGTTTAAATGCAGAAACATCCGCTGGTTGAAGAATTCTTGTAGAGTTAGGGTAAAGTGCAATCAGAACAATACGTAAATTCGTGCAAAGTTCACTTAACTTGATATTTAAGTGAGTGCTGTGTCCATCCACAAACAGTAAGATGGGGAAGACAATTCCTTGTTTTACAAGAGCTGGATAAAGTACATTCCCAATGTATTCATAAAATACCTCCGTCTTCATCCAACCATTGTCGCTTAAACCAATTCCCCACGATTCAGGTACTGATTTTGCTATTTCCGAAGGTAACCTCTTATATGGAAAGATGATCATGGGTGGAGTTGTTACACCGGCAGCGGAAAATGTAAACATGACCGTTATGGTTGATTTTGCTAACCCTTGGTCCACCTCGTATACATTTCTTGCTCCTCTTGGTGCAATAACTCTCTGATTTTTTGGGCACAATTGGAAGTTGGTCTCGTCGCCATTGAATATCCGTGTGGGATCATTAAGAATATCAAAATACCCCTCGTCCTTGAGGTACGTTTCTATGCTGTCAAACCACTTCCTGATATCGTTTTCTGACACAACTGAACTAGCGGCAGTTACGGCTTCAGACGTGCGCTGTGTTATTTCCGGATGCCTACGTAGGAAAACCTTATACCTAATTACAATATAAAGTTATTCAAGAAGAATATACGCTTTATAATTTACTCTTACCATCCTTCGCCAGGACAGTTATTTTTAAATGGATTGCTGCGTGGCACTTTTTCTAAAAACTCTTTTACAGCTGCTTGAACATCTTCACGCCTTCGCGGGAACCCCTTCTTATAATTATGAAATATCCATCTAATTAATGTATTCTCCTCCTCTATGCTCAAAATGGGACAAGGCCCATGTGAAATTTTTGAAAATTTACTGCTAAGCCGAAAATTGATTGTAGGCCTTGGAACATTGAAAGTCGCAGCAGCCTTTTTTTTTGACATAGTACCTTTCGTTACAGCTTCTATAGCTTTGTTTAAGTCTTCTTCTGTGTAATTTTTATGGTATTTTGAGCCATCTCTTACTTTGGGCATTTTCAAAACAGAAGTGTGCTGTCTAAAAAGAGAAAAAGAAAGCACTACAATTATTAACACCCTATATTACACAGTTATTGTCACAGTGTCAACAACTATCATGGTCAAATTCTGTGCATGTACAAGTGTAATAATCGTTAACTATTTAAAAACACCTTGCAAAACAATGCTTTAAGGGTCATTTTAAATCTATGGTGCAAATCATAGTGATTGACACCCCTGGCAATAACTAAGAAATGTTATATACTGTCGTATAGTTATTGACACCCCTATAAAATAATTAGTATCGATTTGTTTAAGGTTATATCTGGTGAATTTGATTATTACTATGTGAATAGATAAAATAAATCCATGCTATTAGGTACCACAAAAGAAGTCAGGCGCAATATTTAAGACATTACATTCGGATGTCTACTAACGAAAATGGTTACCTACCTTACAGAAACACGAATCACAACTGACGCTGACCAACTTTTCCCGCGCATTTAGCTCTCTGCCAACTAAAAAGCTAGATAATTACTACACGATTGTAAAAGTATTGCCACCTTATTATATTATAACCCCAAATAAGAAATAATCTTTGGAAACTTGTTTTATTCATATAAATTGTGACGTGTCAATTACTGTGCGGGTGACAACAACTGTACCGGTTACCCTAGTCCTTTAAAATTTCTACGAGTTTTATCGCAATTTATATAAATACACTTATTTCCGCCAGCTAACGGCATTCTAAATTTAACTTGATGCACTAGTATTTAATTTCCACGCGAGCGTAAACTTCGTTAGATGGTTACAAGTACACGCAAAACGAGAGACTGACGTTCGCGCCAGGGGGGTGTCTCTCCAAATCGCGCATCTGGTCAGCTGTCTTGTGCTGTCATCTGTGAAACTAGTAGGCGAATTTTTCAACTGTCTGTCACCATGACGCTATGTAGAAGTCTGTAATCGCTAATCGGATGTTTACATGTTGCACTTGCCATGCGTCGTGTCATCCACGCGTCATCCTACCAAACCAACAAGTATCCACAGACCATCAACGGACAAGTATCTTGCTGCTATTTTTCGTTTTATGTGTACGTGTTTGAGTTTCTGTTGTTTGTCCTAGAGTTTTACCAAAAAAGATTGACTTTTAAACGAATTAATTCTTATTTTATCTTATATATTTTGTATAAATAGTGATACTTAATACCTAGTACATAGTCGTTAGTGATTAAGTAAAGTGCACAGACCATTAATTGTGGGTAAAATGTCTACTAAAACCACCCAGCAAACCTATCATGTTGCTGTTACATAACTGGGAAGCAATAAGTTACATAACATATGTTGCAAAACGTCAACATTGCCGCAATGTTTTAACGGCGATATTACTTTACTACATTTTACCAACATAAATGTTATATAGAATGCAACCTGGTTGTTACCTATCTGTAACAAAAAGGCATGTAATCAACACTGACGTTGCGGGTACAAAACTTTAACGTAAAACGTTATAGAACAAAATGATATATCTCATAAACATAAATGTTACATCTTAAAGATACAGTTTCATATCGCTTACGTTGAAGAGACGTATTACTTTTAACACCCTTTCAACATACTTTTTTTTATCTAAACCATCATATATGTTCTTTATGTAATTTTGCTTTTATGTAACCTGCCCTTAAAGTGGCGACAATCCTACGTGGCGCTATTGTCGGTTCGAGGTGTAAACTACTATGCTTCATATCAGCTAATAATTATAATAATTTATAATTAATTTTTCCTCAATTATTGCATTTAAAATATACCTACATACCAATCCTTTCGTAGGTATACACCTAAATCCACTAGATGGGTCTTGCGGCGGTGTCGCTTACACGTTTTTTGCGAAGTTTCTCATATTGTCATTTTTTTACAGTGTTTGTCAAACATTGTTTGACCTAACCAATAAATATAACCGGCGTGAAAGTGGTAAACGTGTTGTTGTTAATCGTGTTTCATCATACAAAATAAACTAATTGGGTAAGTCAAATAGAGATTAAACATAAATTACGTACGCAGGAAAATAACATAATTCTGTATTAGGTAAGGTACATGACCTTTCTTTCCATTTCTTTTATGATCTTATAATTCAGTGTCAAGGTTACAATTTCCTGAGTTTAAATAAATTGGATCGTAACGGTACATATATGTGATTGGATTTTATCATGAAAATGTAACAAAAGAAAGCAGCTAGAGGTCGATTCTCACTATACGTTCCGTTCAACTCCATCTCCTTTCCGTTTACATAAATTATTATCCGAAGTAAATGAATGTACATAATATTCACATCAAGTTACACTTTACTGCAATTTGCAAATAAAGACAAGATTCTTTTAACTGTGTTTTAAACTGGCCGAGGGCCATTAATAGGCGAGTCTTCTCGAACAGACAAGATATTCAAAATATTTGCTGTAATTGCTCAAATTAATTGTTTCAAAATGTAGGAACCCCAGTAGGAATATCAACATTAAAATTATCGATTAGTAAAGATTAAATCGTTCATAAGCGAATCGTAGGTAAATAAACAATTATTAGGCAGTTAACTTTAAATGCAACAGTAAATAGTTTACTTTTGTGTGAAAGTAACCATTTTATTTTCTTTGTGTATCTTATTTTGGCCTTTCGTCTTCAGTGTTACAACAACTATAGAACCACATCGACAACAACTGCTACCTAGATATAACTATCCTCGACCATCGATCATGCCAAAAGATTAGGTACCATTTAATCAGTAAAAGGCGTAGAAATCAGCTGATAAAGTTGGAGGTAGACCAAATTTCCAGAAGTGATAAGGAGAGACAAGACAATACAACAATAACTTTAAATACACCTACATCTGAAAACCAATATTGTGACAACCCAGAGAACAGCTCTTATGATGTGGAACCTCCTCGGGAACCTCTTATTAAAGAAGAATGTACTGTAGCTGTGCATGATGGTGTTGATTATGATGGACATGCTTCCTTGTCAGATTCAGATTTGTCCGAGGGCAGTTTACATCCATCTGCGAATGAATTTGTTACAACTTCATGTCCCAATGATGAAAATTTGAGAAAAGAATTGTCTGAATTTGTAATTCAATGTAATGTTACACACGCAACTGCAAATAAATTATTGCATATATTGAGGCGCCACGGACACGATTTACCTTCGGATGTTAGAACATTATTGCGAACTCCAAGAGCTACGACATGTAATTATTTGACCAAATTAGCTTGTGGAGGACTGTACGCTCATCTAGGACTGGCCAGTGGAATCCAGTACTCATTAAGAAGATTTTTTATAGATATACCAAAAATAATTAAAATTGACATCAACGTTGACGGCTTACCTTTGTGTAAAAGTTCATCAAATCAATTTTGGCCTATTTTAGGTTCAATAGTGGCAGACTTTTATACTAAGCCGTTTGTGATTGGCGTCTACTTTGAAAAAAAAAACCGGCAGATGCAAATGAGTATCTTAAACCCTTTGTTGAGGATTATTTACAAGTGTCAACAAACGGTTTAACAATGAATGGGGTACAAGTAAATGTAAAATTAAATGCTATAATATGTGATGCTCCTGCTAAGGCCTTTGTATGTGGTATAAAAGGCCATTCTGGATACTTTGGTTGTGGTAAATGCACCCAAGAAGGCGATTTCATTCAAAACAGGGTGGTGTTTCCTGAAGTGAACAATCCACTGAGAATGGACACTACATTTAAACGCAAAACCCAACCTGAACATCACATACGAGAGTCATGCTTAGAAAAATTAGGCTTGGAATGGTTTCACAGGTGCCACTTGATTATATGCATCTAGTGTGCCTCGGTGTAACAAAACGTCTTCTGCAATTTTGGGTTAAAGGTCGAGCCAATATTAGATTAAAAGAAGTGGACTTAATTTCCGAATCTTTTGTTAATATGAAAAAATCTATAACTGTTACGCCCCCTCGCACCCACACACAAACACGGGGTACGCCAAGTGCGCCACCCCACGCCAAACGTAGCAACCCCGCTAAAGTAACAGGTGCACGCGCACATGTTCCTACCCCATCTACAGACGCCCCCGCACGCGCTACAAGAAGCGGCCGACAGAGAGCACTGTAAGGAACGCCAACCCTCACAACACTAGCCACCCCAGTATAACCGTCATCAAGAAACTTCTCATCGGCAAGAAGAGCAACAGGCTACACAGTTGGGTTTACTCTTTAACTAATACCTGGGTCTCTGCCTTCATAAGCCATCGACGTTGCACATCTTTCCGTAAGATTGCCACGGTAACGATTGGTAGTAAGGGAGAGACTGCTCCTCAGACGTGATCGCGGTATCGTGTGTTTCCTTGTGTTTTACGAACTTATAAACTTCTTTAGTGTTGTAGGTGTATATATTTCATTAGTGTTAAGTAGTGTTACGTGTATATAATAAAACTCTAACCGCTAGCCTAAATTCGAATTATTAATCACCGACCCAACCCCACCAACATAACTAAGGAATTTGCCAGGTTACCTAGAACTCTTTTAGAAGTAGATAATTGGAAGGCTACTGAATTTCGCCAATTTTTACTATATTCTGGACCAATTCTCTTGCTAAATAGATTACCTAATATTTATTACGAACATTTTGTTTCTTTAAGTGTTGCCTTAAGAATCTTAATTGATTCAGAATTATGTTTTAAGTTAAACAAATACGCAGAATCCCTACTAGTGTGGTTCGTTAAATTCTATGGAGATTTATATGGAGAAGAGTTTCTGTCATATAATGTACACAATTTAATACATTTAGCTGCAGACGTTAAAGAACTGGGATCACTTGACAAATTTAGTGCGTTTAAGTTTGAAAACTTTATGCAAGAAATTAAACATAAATTGCAAAACTCGGGTAACTATTTGCAACAATTTGTAAATAGGTTACGTGAAGAAATGTGTCTTTCTGTAACTTATGAGAACTCTAAGAAGTATCCTATTATTTTTTACTGTAAAAATAATGTACAAATAGTTGATTATATTCAGTTTGATGGGTTTACTATTTCTAAATCTAAATATGATAATTGCATTTTATTACATAATGGTATGTATGGTATTGTAAATGACATTACTGTAATTGACAATAACTGTGAATTATGTATAAATCGGTTTAGTAAATCCGAACCATTTTTTAGCTTACCCTGTGATTCTCGAAAACATGGAATTGCTATCATAGATTTAAAAGAAATTCAAAAAGTAACAATTTCAGTAAAAAGCATTAAAAGGAAATGTATAATGTTCGATTACTCTAAATATAAATATGTTTTTTTGCCATTGTTACATTCTGATTAGATCACTTAAATTTTATTTCACTTTTATTTGTTTGAGAGAAATTGGAAAATCCTTATCAGCTATTTTTGATCATCCAGTACATACTTTTACGTTTACATTATACGAATGTTATATGATTTCTCTTATATTTGTGATTGTCATCTCTTAACTAATCAATACCAGTCATAAATATTGACAAACATTATCATAATGCGAACCACATTGTTTTTAAGAATTGAAAATGGCCTATGCAGTTGTATCATTCACGAGAACGGACGATGTAGAAGAAGAAGACTGCACTACCTCGGAAATTCCAATGGCATGGTTATTTGAAAATAACACCAAATGTTGGTGGCCGTCACATAGCAAAAATGTAGGATCACTAATTTCTAGAAATGTATCACCAAATATACAAAAGTGGAGTATTGAGCATGATATAGTTGTGGAGGCAGTGGGTGGTAATAATATGACAGCATTTTTTACATAAGTAAACAGTACAGTAAATAGGCTAGGAGAGTTCTAGGCCACTTTTGGTCGAAATCCCATGTTATTTCTTATGGGAATTTCTAAGGTTCATTTGGGTGTTTTTGGAGCAGTTTGGATGTGCGCATGCGCGCCCCGCCCCTTTGCGCAGGCGTCTGCGCAGGCGTCATTTGGACGCCATCTTGGAATCCTCAAGTTCTTGGAATCCTCAAGTTCTTGGACGCCATCTTGGAATCCTCAAGTTCTTGGACGCCATCTTGGAATCCTCAAACTTCGACCCCTTCGTACCCTGAAATTTTTTTTAAATGGAACGGATTCGAACCGTCAACCATAGGATTACAAGTCCTATAGCATAACCACTGAGCTAATTAGACTATTATGGTATATTGCTTGGATAGTTGTATTTATATCGAAACTCCTGAAAATTTTTTTTAAATGGAACGGATTCGAACCGTCAACCATTGGATTACAAGTCCTATAGCATAACCATTGAGCTAATTAGACTATTATGGTATAATGCTTGGATAGTTGTATTTATAACGAACCTATTTTAATGGTACGGAGGCGCCATCTATTGGCGTTGTAATGCATATAGAGGTATATTTTCAACCGGCTCCCTCTATTAGATTGATGCGACATATAGGTATAGGGTAGGAAATTGTAATTTCAGGAGACAGGTGCGAGGTCCATCATTCTAACCTATAACCAGAACAGGGGTGGGTAGGTAAACAACAAAAACAAAATGTAGAGTGTTTTTATTTAGATCTGAAATATCGATTTGAAGTTTATTATTATAATTAAAGCGCTTACTTACATAAAATTTGTGGCGAAGAGAGCCTCGACGTCAGCAACGCCCATTTTAATGACCGCATTGTTATTCATAATTGGAAATCCCCCGCTCCGTTCTACACATAGGTATATATAATTAAAACGTAATACATGGTGGTTTTATACCTCGCTGGGTTTATCCCGCCGAAAATAATAGTAGTTTCTTGTTCTACAAATATACGGTTAAAACGTATAGTAATATACATGCAGGTTTACCTCGACTCCTCGCAAAAATGATTGCACATTTCTCGATCTAAAATAATAACTATTAAGTTGCGAAAGCAATAACAGAACAGAGTTCGCAGATGTCATTATTCTAATAATTGGTATGGAAAGTTTCAATCTTGCGATAGTGTTTATTTATAGCAGCGCGTGCTCGCGAATTTGATATGGTACTTTATCCCATTTCATTTCCATATCGACACCTATATACGGGTTTATTGTGTATGAATGCGTAAAGTGCGAAAATTCGTGCATCCGCAATCCGATTTCAATAAGTGTGTATGTGGATATATAGACAGGTGGCTGCTTATATACATCAGGTAAGCCCTTTTTCAATTTTTGGTTGCTTATAATTTACTTTTCTTAGGGATACGTGTCCATGCGCGCATAATTTGCAGTTTAATGAAAAGCGTGACATTTTATTGTATTTATTCAGCGATTATTTTATATGGGCGTTTATAAGTAATAAGCTGACAGCAGAAAACATAGTCTACATCAGAGTTGGACCGTAAGTATCAAAATTATTTTGTAATAAAAAGCCTACATTGATATCTTTTTTAGCCGATATCAAACCTCAATGGAGGATTGCCTTCATCATCATCATGGTTAAACGGTCGCAAGCGCCGTAGCTTTATTATTATAATACCTATATAATATCTTAGATTTATTGATGGGAAGTAGGTAGAGGATAATGCCGTTGCGATAAATAAGATAACATTGTGAATATTATGTATTACACCAACTTTAGCTATATCTATATTAAGAAAAGGCTTATCATATAACCTTCATATCAATTACAGCTATTAAGAAAAGTTTCGTATGGGGCTAAATCAATATTTTTCTTGAATCAAAGTTTATGTGCCGATAATACCTGTGATAAGGCAAGCTTCTTAAATCAAATTGATACACTTGGGGGCAGCACCTTCATAATACGTGTAAGCATACGATTTAAAACAGATGTGTTATTAATTCCTGCAATCAAAGTGCTAGGATATAAATTTTTATTACTCTAGTTAGAATAGTGCTGTTATATAAACTCTCACAAATTTTGTTAATTTTTCTTGGATTTAAGTTTATATGGTGATAATACCCGTGCTAAGGCAGGCTTCTTAATCCCGAACAGGATAGAGATGGACGTTGGGTGGGAGGAGGTGCCTCAAGACTTGTTTACGGGAGAAAGGAAGCTAACTTTATGTACTGTTAATATCTATGATACGACACGCTTCTTAAATCAAATTGATACACTTTGAGCAGTACCTTCATAATACGTGTAAGCGTACGATTTAAAACAGATGTGTTATTAATTCTAGCAATCAAAGTTATAGGATATAAATTTTTTATAGCTCGAGTTAATGTAATGCTATAGATTTCGCTGCTGTTTAAAGTTTAACAAGTTTTCGCAATTTTTCTTGGGAACTAAGTTTATGTGCTGATAATATCTGTGATAAGGCAAGCTTCTTAATTCCAAACTAGGATAGAGATGCTTCTGGCGCCTTAAGACTTTTTACGAGAGAAAGGATAACACCGTATAGCATTATGGATAAATACCTAACCACTGCATCTTATTATTTTAGGTAAGAGCTTAGAACACGGATACAATCATAATCTATGCAGTGGGGCGGATAAGAAAAACAGAACAAAATTTAACAGGTTTATTAATTCTAGAAAAAAAAAAATTCATTGAAGTATACATTATAATTGAAATGATAACACTTACATAGAACACCCAATAGGTGTGCTGGAGTTCCAGGTCTTTATAGACCTGGAACCTCTTTCCCCGGAAGAGGGCCTCCTCCACTTTTATGGAGCCGGGGATTGCTCCCCGACCCCGTAAAATCGCAACATGTTCCTAAATAAGAGCTAATTAAAATACGGTATATGATGCATGAAAAGTACTTACAGATCCATATTTTTGTATGAGATATGTTCGGAGTTCTCGTTCTACAAATATATATTTAAACGTGTGATAGATATGCGGTGTATTTACCATAGGCCGTCTGCAAAGGCCCGAAGACTATGACCGCACCTTGAGCTGAAAAATTACATACATTAAGTTTGATGAAAAATAGAAAAGAGCTCATTCTTACCCGCCATCCTCGTAACAAATGTCTATCAAACGATTTCTAGGAGGAGTTTTATTTATTGCTATCCATTTAGACAGGAAACCTGCACAGATTGCACAGCTATGTGACAAACGATGTCATAGGAAGCTTGATACAAAGGGGTATGCAGATAAACACGCAATAAAAATTTACATCCTTCACTCATTATATTCAATATCGCCATACCTCTATAGAACGTGATATTATATAGGTAAAACATTTGGTACAGGCCGGTGATAGATTTGTATTATTATCGATCAAAGCACCCTATTAGTTTAGAAAATGCGTACGTTGCGGGGGGGGTTCCCGAAGTCTGAAGACCTTCAAAAATTAGTATGCTCGCAGGTAGTGTATTATTTTAGAAGGAGGTCTACTTTGAAGGTGATACGATAAACTTGAATACATACTTTTCGTTTCATTGACCAATTCCATACACCTTTTGAGTATTACCTCAACCTATTCAAAAGCCGGCTGTTTCACTACATCGACTATCGTTATGCCCTGGAGATGAGTAGATTTTAAATTTTGCTATAACTAAAGTTTAACGATACCTATATTCTATTTACTCACGAGCTGCCGCCATTGATAATTTCGTAAAGCGTAGCTGATGAAATAATTAGCTTAAGATTACGACTCAAGGACACCTATATAGTTGCATTGTTTTAATAGGAAAAGTATAAATTCTTTCTAGAAATTTTGCGGGACATAATAGTTAGACTCGAGGATATATAGGTGCAAGACTAACAGGAAACCGTTAGAACTTGTAGGCGTTTAAGCCAAAGGTGTCATATTGATAACAATAGAACCGAAGAAGCGCGTTATCTATAAAATTGCATTGGATGATGTGACCGCTTTATACTGAATAATACTATAATTTTGATTTTACATAATCAGGTATTTGCGTAAAAGTGCTCGCCCGACAAGTATGCATTTTGTTATTTTGGAAATCAATATTCAGTGTTCCTTCGACGACATAATGTCAAGGGAAATCGATGTACAAGTCTTTAAAACAAGAAACGGATTTACCGAAAGAGCTTGCAATTTATAATGGAAAGCAGATGGCTTACAACGTCAAGCTACCTGGCTAATCCATAACCATCACGGAATTAAATGGGAGCATGGTCATACGCCATCCTACATGTTTCCAATTATACTTCGCCAGTTAATATCATCATCAGACCAAGTATACGTTAAAGGAAAAGAAAAAGCCGATTTCATTCAAAAAAACTCTATCGCAAAATGTCACCGAGGTGGAAGAAGAACCAGCTTTACCTAAATTAGAAGCATGTTGCTACTATCATGTACGCTCACTTTGTTGTTGCGCTTTATCTAACGTTTATTATATTTATAATACTCATGTAATTTAGTCATTTTCTAAATAAAACAACCAAATTCAATCATTTTTACTTTATTGCAATTGATACATCTTAATACGATTACATAATATGGGCTCCAAAACAGCTGCAATGCGTTCTATTTTACATTTGAAGCGGTACCTATCTAATGTGACAGTTTCCCACGGACCCTTTCTTGCTTCTCTGTAAGCATAGGACCAAGCTCGCAAGATATAAATTTTATTTTTTTTGTTTCATTGTGTCAAACCATACAAACGAGTCTGAGAATGAGCTTTTTAAGCAAAACTTGCTATTGTACAGCTCTTTTTTCTTCCTTCTGATTTTCTTCTTCACATTACTCTTTCTTTTATTCCGTTCCACACTTTCCTCTTCATCGCTTATATCTCGATATTACCATTTCTTCAATTCGTTTACATATTCTTCTCATGTACGGAGCTACTTAATTGATATCAGTATTGCTACAGTAAACGACTAACTGTCTCCTTTACGCCTTAAAACTTTCTCGGATGAGCTGTTTTCTACATTTCTTCAGCATCGAAGTGACCCATTATAGGTTCTCCTAATAGATCTTCAAGGTATATAGGATTACCAACCTTTAGCGACTTTAACAGTTTCGTAGATTAATTTGAAGTGTAGTCTCTTGCAAAAATTATCAGCCTCACTATAAATGTTTTCTATACCATTATCTACGGAGAACTTAGCCCTTTGTTACATATACGACCTTAGGTAATCTATATGTAGGGGAAATTTGCAATGTTTTAACCCAAATAGGTCCCGATATTTTCTTTATTATCTCAGGTAAAATATACTGTTCAAACCAGCCAGTCGTATGATCGTATCCAATTTCGTCACTTTCATATTCAAATTTCCCGCCGTTCTTGTTTTCCCAAACAATCTTCACTTTAAGTTTATCAAGAATTTGCGGTATTCTGCGTCGACATCTATCATCTTCACACATATACAGTTCTTTTCTGAATAATCTGCACAACACCTCTTTAATTTCTTTTCGCTCGGTAACGTAGACAGGGACAGGTTGAGGCTTTTTGGGAGGATTTTTAATCGAATCCTCGAGAATTTGCAGCATCATGTTAAAGATTCGTTCTTCTCTCTCGCCATAATTTTCCTGATAGCATTGTTGACAACAAGTTTCAAAGTCATAGTACTTTATCCCCTTTCTGTCTTTTCTTAAAGTACTTCCAACGCGGTATCCTTCTCTCTCGCAGCAAATTTCACATTTTTCCTTTAGCTCAGGTCGACAGTCGCTACAGTTACAAGGTCTTCCCCAATTACACGCTTTAGACATCGTTGAAGGGCTGCTCTTCTCGACAACACAACACCAAATGGTTTCTGTCCTCTGTTCTGAACCCCTTTATGCCTTTACGGAAAAGCGAGCTATGGGAATTAAAAGGATCACACCTCCTTTAGGTCAGTTAGCAAACCCCGCTGGAACAGTTGGCAAAGCCGTTAGATCAGATAGGTAGAGCCCTTGGATCAGTTGAAAAAGCCGTTGGACCGCTTTCGAACTGCTTTGAACCGCTTTCGAACTGCTTTGAACCATCTCTGAACCGCTTTCGAACTGCTTTGAACCGATATTGGATCGCTATGAACCACCTCTGAACCGCTTATGAACTGCTTTGAACCGCCTTTGGACCGCCTCTGAACCGCTTATGAACCGCTTTCGAGCTGTTTTGAACCG